>NC_051182.1:60137707-60166935 GCF_013339695.2 Rhipicephalus sanguineus
TGGAATAGGAGTGTCTCCTCTCTAGTCTAGCCGTGATTTCTTACGTTTCCAGGGGAACGCGATGTGGCAGCCAGGCGAATGTAGCAGAGCGATACTTTAATATGAATGGACGTTATGAGCCAGGCTTGGGCTAGAGCGCCACTTCTATTGGGAACGCACCGAATGGGATGACCGTAGCAAAGGTGCAACAGCGCGTTGCCTTAGCTAATCGCGGAAGCCATGCATTACTTCAGTCTACTGCTCCCAGACGACGACATCAACCTGCATACAGAGAGCACTGAGAGAGAAAAGTGTGAGAGACAAAAGGCGCGTTCCGGAAGCCTCCAGCAGACGTGTGTGCCCTTGGCGCAGTGGTTAGAACGCCCAGCATCTATTGTCGCGGACCGAGAGGTCAGGGTTCGACTCCCATTTACGGATAATTCTATTCTAGTTTTTTTCTGACAGCTGATCCTGTTTAATTTGCCGCATTTCGGTGGCGCAAATGCGTCATGAACGTCCTGGCGGATCCCGCCTAGGGTTAGCAACTGTTCAATGAAGGGACTGTCGAGACAGCGGGCGGGCGCATCATCTCACGTAGGGATCCAGAAAATCTAGCGCAGCTCTTAGGCGCCCATTCCTGCGTTGAGCGCCATCGTCGCGGCGTCAGCGTAACTCATAGGAAGGAAAATACAAAAATCAGAAAACTATCCAGGACCTTAAGAAACAATCATATCGGGCCAGTTGGTATGGATCCATCTTGGTAGGAAGCGCACAACTTTTACAAAGGACACGAAAGAATAGATACAAGCGCTTAACATCAACTACTCGTTTACTGCAAAACGTCAGAATATATAGGGGGGCAAGAAAATAAAAGAAAGAGGAAACAAGAACAACCCACCAAAAGCCCACGTGTCGTGCCATACAATACTCATCCATTATGATCAACCACACCATCCAAAAAACAAAGTTCTTTCCGCGTGAGCGAGATAGATGGTGCGCTTACATACTCAAAGTCATCACGTGTCATTTCAGCTGCTTCCACAATCAAACGGGTTTACAAATCTCTGCGTTGATTTAAAACGCATGTGTGTGTCAAGATCAGCACGCAACCACACGCTTTACAGTAAATAGCCAAGTGACCATATGTAGCTTTTTGCACTTTATTGTGATGTTCTTTTACCCTCACATTAATACAACTTTCAGTCTGTCCGACGTATGTACGACCGCAAGAAAATGGTACTCTATACACAACGGACTGCGGACACTCAACAGCCATTACGATGCTTGATCTTGCAATCCTTTCTTTCTTTCATCACGGGGCTGAATGGGATTGTAGCCGAGCCCTCTGCGTAGCAGTGGTGCGTTCTACCACAGAGCCACGCTGGTGCTTGAAACTCATTTGCAAAAAAACATCATATGTAGCGTCATGTAGGGAAAGACATTCAGTTAACCTATGTAAAAGCGTGGCAGAAGAGTATTGTAACGACCGAGCATCACTAATACTAAATGCACGACGAATGTGTTGTTTGAAGCTTGCCACCCACTCAAAGTGCTCAGCCATAACTCTTCACCGTCATCAGCCATATGCGGCATCAACAAAGCGCACGTAATAGCCTACAGATGTGTAGCGGGTACGTAGCTTATCCACAGAAAACGAATAATGGTGTGATGGGTGTATCCCTACTTCACATACATTATGATTTTTGGCGTAGTGGATACATTGTGTGTGTACATGTATTAGTTTCCCAAAGATAGTTTACAACAGATCTAGCCCCGTCGTAACACCACCTTCGACAGCCTCGTTGTAACGGGGCTGTTAACGTTTCGCTTCGTTCGCGACGCCTGCGATCCACAGAGTGGTGTGTGCAGTACTCGAGCGCTGGCAGTTTGTGCGGCAATATGTTAGGAATGTTACATTGCTACGGCTCCAGAGAGCCAAACTTCAAACACAGTTGGCGTTTCCCCAACACGAAGCTGCGTTCAGAATTCGCGTTAGGCAGTATCGTAATCGTCGGCGAGTTTTTTTTTGTTGTTGTTTTTGGGTATGTTCTAGCACAATTCATTGTTTCTTTATTACGGGGGCTCGTTGAAGTAGTACTTCAGCTTGCTACGAGATGCTCGCCACACTTTCTCTTGCTCGAGAATGTACTCTAAAATTGACACATTTCACGCGAAACATCAGCTAAAGTGCCTAAAGTCCCTCACTGTAGTTGCTAGATTGCTTCGTTCGTGCGATTCATGCCAATTTCGTGTTCTGCAGCTAAACGCGCCCGTTCGATCATGTAAATATTTTTACCTGGACGGCTTGGAAGAAGTCTCGGACATATAGCTTTCCTGACTGTGACTGCGCGGGAATCGGGAAGCTGTATCAAAACTGGTGACAATGCCGCAAAATCCGGGACGTTCTGAAACCCTAATTTCAGCATAACACTTTCGTTTTAAAAATGGAGAATAAAAATCACTTTCGCCTTCCAGTCCTCTTAGGCGAGCGCATAAAATACCCCACCGTTTCTTGTGTTTATTTTTTTTCCACGAAGCTATCTTCGGGTGTTTTCAGTGTCAAATAGCATTGCACTGCTAGATCATCGTCGTCAGAGCAAGTGCCGTGACGGCGCTTCGAGAAATCACTCATGTTATCGAGCTGTGCACCGCTCACAAAAAGGGACAAGGAAGAAGAAGTACACAGGACAAGCGCTGACTCTCAACTGAATTTTATTCCGGAAAACACAAAAAAGTAAACATGAAAAAAAAATCGAGTCACGTGACTTGTGCTCCAGGCGAAAAACTAAACGAACATTCATGGCTGTGCCCCGTAACATAGCATGCGCATGACCACTTTTAAGTCACATTTTCGCACGTGCTGACCAAGAACTCGTATTCGCTATCACAAAGCTTTATCGATGGCTGGCTAACGCATATTTCGTAGCTTCTTCTAATGTGGAAGGCCTCAATAATTCTCGGGCAAGCTGCTTCTTCTGCTTGGAAAGAACCATGGTGTCAGTAAAGTGCGGGGTACACCCGCACTCCGAGAAAGATCTGCTAAATGAGAATGCGTGTCTTGTGTCAATGAACGCTTGTGTTCTCCCAAACGAACATTCAGACACCTTCCACTCTGCCCTATGTAGGATCTACCGCACGACAGCGGGATCAGATACACGATTCCCACCTCGCAGTCAAGAAACTTGGACGTGTGTTTAGTACCACATTCGCTGTTGGTTCTTTCGACCCACTCGGCTGCGCGCACTTGTTCACGCGGGCACACATGCCAGACAACTTATTTGGGGAGGAAAAGACGACGTCCACACCGTAGCGCTTAACGACGTTTTTTAGGCCATGTGACAACTTGTGTGCGTAGGGTAAAACAGCGCACCTTTTTCGCTTACGGCTGCTTTCAGTTTGTGCAGTCTCTTGCGGCGCTGACTTCTTGGCCCTCATCAATTTTTCGCACGCCTTTGCGATTGCGACGTCCGGGAATCCTGCTCTCCTTAATCTAGCCACTTGTTCGTCGAAACTATGGCGGAGGCCGTGTACGCATGTTCTTTCTAGGGCAGAGCGGATGCACGAAAGTGCTATCCCCTGTTTGATAAGCTTGGAATGGCTGGAACTGAAATCAAGCAATGGTTTCATGGTTCTTGGGAAGTATCGCCAACAACATGAGTGGGTAAAAAAGTCATTTTCAAGTCTAGAAACTGAATTGACTCTTCTTTCATCATTCAACCGTAAATTTAAGCCCGAGCCACATTCCTTAAAGACTTTGAGAATGTCTATGCTGCCTCTCGTGTAATCGGGGCTGTTGAAGAAGACCAAAAAATCATCAACATACCGGTACACATGACCTACGCACACAAGTTGTCACATGGCCTAAAAAACGTCGCTAAGCGCTACGGTGTGGACGTCGTCTTTTACTCCCCAAATAAGTTGTCTGGCATGTGTGCCCGCGTGAACAAGTGCGCGCAGCCGAGTGGGTCGAAAGAAACCAACAGCGAATGTGGTACTAAACACGTCCAGTTTGTTGACTGCGAGGTGGTAATCGTGTATCTGATCCCGTTGTCGTGCGGTACATCCTACATAGGGCAGAGTGGAAGGTGTCTGAATGTTCGTATGGGAGAACACAAGCGTTCATTGACACAAGACACGCATTCTCATTTAGCAGATCATTGTCGGGAGTGCGGGTGTACCCCGCACTTTACTGACACCATGGTTCTTTCCAAGCACAAGAAGCAGCTTGCCCGAGAAATTATTGAGGCCTGCCACATTAGAAGAAGCTACGAAACATGCGTTAGCCAGCCATCGATAAAGCTTTGTGATAGCGAATACGAGTTCTTGGTCAGCACGTGCGAAAATGTGACTTAAAGTGGTCGTGCGCATGCTATGTTACGGGGCAACAGCCATGAATGTTCGTTTAGTTTTCGCCTGGAGCACAAGTCACGTGACTCGATTTTTCTTCATGCTTACTTTTTGTGTTTTCCGGAATAAATTCAGTTGAGAGTCAGCGCTTGTCCTGTGTACTTCTCTGGTTCCTTCTCCCTTTTTGTGAGCGCTGCACAGCCCTATGTATCAATCATACCAACTCGCTCAATTTTCTCTTCTATGTACGTACATGAGCTGCTGTGGGGCTGTCCTGAGCGATGAAGATGATCGGTGTGCGCTATAGGGAACTAGACCCCTATCTAGTTCACTGCAGCGCGCGCAAAAACATTTGCACGCGTGGCCCTTCAGCCATTTTAATTGGTTACTTCAGTGGTGAAAGCATTGGTGGACACCGACCACGGTGAAACATATTTACTTACGTTTCGGATTCCACACGGGAGCTTTTTTCACAGTGTGTCGAAACAGCATTAAGCATGTAAATATTCATTTCATCAACCTTTCGCCTACCTCACAATATGTCCAAATAGTGCTTTGCGAAAGAAAAATGCCTACGTTGATGACAATAACATATTACGTTCGTCAGCATGCCTCCGATGTCCGTATCTCCTGTGTTCATGCGATGTGTTCATGCGATTCGCGCCAGTCATATACATCATATCTGCGCTCCCACTGAAAACAGGTGGTTCCCTTCGACTGGAAACGCCATCCCAGAGTCCAATCATAGAGGGAAGTGCGGTGCCGAGATGGCTTAGTTATTCGTGGCACCCGATAATATTCGTCGCAGTGTTCATGTCGAGGAGAGAGATACCAAAGAATCTTCTTGTCGAATGAGTGTGCAGTATTCGTGTCGCTTCAGGATGAACAGAGGAGTCTCAGAAACATCTATCATAAAACATACCAAATGTAGAAATTCGGCAGATCCTACGCTGTGTAGGAATCCGTTTCATGCGAAGCAGTCAGGTAGTGGTCCTGTGCTGCATTTTAACGCGGTAGCGTTAGAGAGCGCGTGTCGCAGAAATTCCGGTGTCGGCGTCGCTACCGACGCTTGTGAGCGAAAAATCGTCCGTGAGCGAAAAATCGAGAAAAATGCAAATAAAATAAACAATAAAAATGCTCGGTCCCATTGAGGATCGAACCCGGGCCGTTCGCGTGGCAAGCAGATGTCCTACCACAAAGCCACGATTGTACTTGCAGCTGCTTCAGAAAAGCAAACACTACATAATGCCATGTAGTGGTAGGAGTCTCCTTAACGCTATTTGTTACACAGGTGTCACGACGAAAATGAGCCCATTCGGCGATTTGTAGGAGCATTGGCGAGGCCATCAAACTACGTTTTCTGCGCGACGCCATGCTTCGAAAAAGGCCGGGAGAGTGCAGCCATCACCGCTAAAAACACACACGAACTTTCAAACAGCTCTAAAAATAGACAACTATGTCCATCTAGCGGAAAACATATCAAGCCAACGCCTGGTTTCTAGAGTAGGCGTTGATCAAGCAAACAGCAAACGCTAGATAATGTGCTATCATCTGTCAGGCATAGTGAGAAATATGTCTCGACTCTTCATGGCCTCCGAGAAGGCGGGCGCGCAACGTGTATTTCGGAGGCCATGTGACTCTTGCACAGGGAAGTGTTTAGACCGAAACCTGTACCATAACTATAGATACATCGCGCGCGCGTGTGTGTGTGGTGTGTGTCTGTGTGTGTGTATATATCAATACACATTATTAAGTATGCACTTAGTGGTTTGAAGTGCGCAGCACTAGTGGCCAGATTTCGCTATCGCGTTCAACACGTAAAGGCGAATCTTAGGGGTCCCCCAAAATTTTTTGCCTTGAGCGCAGCGTTACGAGGTCGATCAACGTGTTTTTGTAAGTGTAGTAGTTGTGTGCACATCGTGGGCTCACCAGGCACGTCGAAAACACTGGCGTTTAAAGGGTAACCTATAGTCTGCGTTACTTCAGCACTGAGCGTAGAGCACATATATATTCATGTCATGACCAGCCAGTCATATTCATCAAATTCTGTTGTCCTTCCATGCCAATTTCGGTCTACACCAAGTAAGCAGGCGATCACGAGGGCACCCAGACGTGGGCGGCTAGATAGATAGTAAGATAGATAGATGGAAACGCTCAAAGGGCTGCGGTTCACTAAGCAATGCTTCGCATTTAATAATGCCGATCGTATATACGTTCTTTGGATACTAGTTGTCTGTGTGATGTTCCAGCACACAGTACCAAGAATTTTGGACATGCTTTTTGGCGTCGATACTTTCAATTGCACCTGCAAAGCATACCCACATTTTAATTCAAATTCAGTACTTGCAACCGTGGTATTAGGGCTACAAGACTTGCGAACGATCACTAGCCGCTAAACATACATATCGCATTTTGCCGTCGCCTGTAATTTGTGGCGGTTGCAAAAGCGGCTATGTGCTTGCAGGACAGTGGCCAAAAATGGCGGTTGAGTTCTCAGAGACAAGTCTGAAATTATTCTAATGATACAAAATGCATTAGCGTTTGTTCCTACGTAGCAATGAAGTCTTTCTTCATTTCCACATCCAATTATATTCAGTTGGGCCGAGCAGCACAAAAGACACCATGACAAGTGCATTGAGCAGAACATATTCCTTTTTTTTCAGTTTTTTTTGGGTCATCCAAAGGATATGTTTCTCGAAAATATTTTTAGTAAATGTGCTCTATCAGGAGAATCAAACTAATATTTAGATTTGTCAGGCGAAGTAAGAGTTTGCTTAAATAAAAACACAGGAAATTTGATCTCTTTGCTCGTTCTCTCAGAGACAGAACTTATTCGAAGGAAGAGAGGTCAGCCTGAGCTAGAGCACTCTAACTTGTTGTTCGCCATGGTGGAACAGTGGTGATGGCGCTCACCTGCTGACCCGAAGGTCGCGGGTTCGATACCGGCCGTAGCGGTCGCATTTCAATGGAGGCAATTGCTAGAGGCCCGTGTACTGTGCGATGTCAGTGCACGTTAACGAACATTATATGGTCGAACTTTCCGGAGTCCACCACTATGGTATCTACCATAATCGTATCGTGGTTTCGGGACGTAAGACCGAAGATACTATCACTCTAGCCTGATACTCTGTGCATGGAAGAAGGGAAAGAAATCGTGGTGAAGTGTGATGACGTGGGATGAATAAGTGGAGAGTATATTCAATAACCACATAACGTCGACAGCTTCCCTACAACCTGGTGTCCATTCCCGTGCTCCTAACTGAATTTATTACTGCCCATGTAGCAGCTGTCGACACCGCCTCATCGCAGACTGGTGACAAAATAACGCCTTCATTTAGTGTTTGCACACCAATTCCTGCAAGCGTCTAAGCTAGGGTTTTCACTGCGACAATTAAAGTGTCCAATCACAAAATAGACGTGCTGCTGTTAAATACACTTCACAGCGTTCACAGTTCGAGCGGCGAGTTAATGCGATGGCCATGTGAATCCGGTGTAGCGAACTGGTGTATAGTTTCCGTTTATCCTAGCCGAGAGGCGAAGAGTCATTCTTATTGTTCTCTGAATATACATAGCTAGCGGCGGAACACAAAAATTTGAAATATTCATAATAAACGTTTATGCAGTACCTCTGTAGTCAGGCAAGCGAAGTCTTACAGAATAAAATACGAGAACAGATCTTAAATAAATATGTCTAATATGCAGAGTTTCATAAAAGCAAGCATAGTTTGACTGTGTGCCGCAGCAGTGAAAAAAAGATTTTATGCATATATTGCTTATGGTGGAATGCTCCATGTGATATTTAAAAATGTCACAACCTTGATCATCAAAAATTGCAGTCCGTGAGTGCCACGACGACGACTTGCATGGAATGACAAAAAGCAGCTGAAGTGGGCAAGCAGGAGAACTGCCATCCTAATGTCTGAGGGCAGTGACGGGGAATGCCTCACAGCGCCGGAACGCACTTGTAGACGCTAAAGATCTATATAACCACGATGTACGGTGGTAGCTTTGGATATATGGTGTACGCCAAAAGTGCACATGTCAAGGTGCAATACTCATTCGGTCGTGGGAAGGGTCACATGAAGAATAGCTGGTGTACGAACGAAAAGCAAACACGAATAACAAGAAATGAGCCCAAAATCTTCTTTGAGAGATATCTAAGTGATGCGAAAGCGTTGCGTTATATTTCGGGCAGAGCCCTTCCCTGGAACACCGATTTGGGGCGGCTCCGGCATGGCGTTTTCATCTTGTGTTGAGCTCTTGTCTCGATCGCTCTCCCAATGTGTGTGCATGCCGTCACCCGGCTGAAACGCATCTTTACATCAAAATTTCGCCAAGTTTCATTTTTACTGACGTGTAAAATCCTCACTGTCGGCTCCACATTCTATTCTGGAGAGTTCTTTCATTCCAATTCCACGAAATTCGACGAAGCCTTCAATGAGTGTTCTCTTGCGACACTTGTGCCGCGTGTACAACGCATTCAAATAAAAAACGGCCTTCGCGTGACTCACGCGCCTTTGCAAAAGCGCCAAACCGAGGCGATAAAGTGAGCGCTACCCCTGATACCATCCTCCGCAAATTGAATTCCGTCCCCACTGGCACTGAAGGTGGGCTGGAACATTTTTTCGAGGAATTCATTGGAGGTTGCATGTTAGCTTGTAACATGCGATATGCAGTACCTATTCCCATTGCTACGGCCATTACTCTTCCGTGGCACCGAATACAGCTCACAGATAGCGAGTCACTTGGCCGTCTTCATCGCCCGATTCCACGCCAGGTCTCCCGGTCTCCCGTCTTAATCGCACCTGGTCTAATCCTGGTCTTCCGTCTTAATCGCGCCGACGACACAACAGGCATTCCTGTAGGATATGTCGATAACAGTATCAGCAATGGCATGGTTCACACCGTACTGTTATGCCCAAAAGTGCCACAAGCAGGACAGACATGCACATGTGCAGCTGACCCTGAACCACCCGCATATCTTGCTGAAGTCGCCGCTTTACCGGGCGGCCTTAACGCAATGACGAGTTTTGTTGAAGCGCTACTGCAAGTTCGTTGTTCGCATTGACTCCAATGAAGCCCTTCACGATATCCGTCCAGTATCCCGATTGACGGCGTTTTGAGATGCCATCTATCAGCTAACATGAAATATCAGCACAATACGCATCGAATCGGTTCCACGAGCAGCGGTGTCTGGTCAGCTAGAGGCGAAATTTGTCAGTCGCTCGCCTCTCAAATTTCACCCGCTGCTGCAATTCGAACTGCGAAAAACTGCTGCGCCAGAAGGATTGTCGCCGACGCACCACACGAGCACTCGTACAACGACATGGTTCCGACGAACCTGGTGGGCTTGCTCGCTTAGAGGAGGCGGCGCTCCGGAGTCTTCGCGTTGGGGTTGCGCTTACACGAGCAGTGACCGCCCACGGGCCGCAACACTACCGCGCAGCCTACGGAACCACGTGCCCCTTTGTGACACTTCTATAACTGAAGTGGACGTAACACACGTGCTGTGGACACGTCCCGGATAAGGAAAAGCGCGCCTTCACCACCCGAGAGCAACCGGTGAGCGCCCCTTTCGCCCTCCGGACGTACAAGAGTGGATATAAGCACCCTTCCACTGATCCTTCCACTGACTTCATGCGCGAGTTACACCTGTTGTTCATGTGTGACGCGCCTCTCGTGATAATCATGTAAGTACGTTAAGCGTAAGGGCAGTATTCCGAAAAAAAAATAAAACGAAGAAGGCAGTCTTTACGCACATCAGATATTATGGAGAACTTTCACTGATAGGTGCCGGCCATTGGAGAGTAAAAAAAAAATCACAGCATATCCACGTGGTGAATGTTGATGAGTGGGGCGAAGCGAACTCGCGCTGCAGCACGGCGATGGTATTGGCGCGAGCGTGGTCCTTCTTGATGGAAGATATTGTAACTAGATTGTTTGAGAACCACAATCTGTTGCACACACCGCAACTATGGCCGAAACTGTTATCAAGGAAGTGCCGCTGGAAGCGCGCGTCGGCGCCTTCGGGCAGAGCCCGCCTGATGCGTTTTGCAGCCACTTCACGTGCTTGCACATCCTCGGGCTCTGCCTGCCGGTACGCGCGCTTTCTCGCCGCTTCACGGTTCTTCACATTTTGAAAATCCGATTCGCGCCGCAGCCGTGCAGCTTGTCGAGCAGCTTCGGTCTCGCGGGCTCGAACGGCGGAGTCTTCTCGCCGCAGCCCTGCAGCTTGTCGAGCAGCTGCGGCCTCGCGGGCTCGAACGGCGGGGTCTTCTCGCCGCAGCCATGCAGCTTGTCGAGCAGCTTCGGCCTCGCGGGCTCGAACGGCGGAATCTGCTTCGCGGCGTCGACGTGCAGCTTCGGCCTCGCGGGCTCTCACCTCAGGATTCTCTCTGCGAGCGCGCGCTGCCGCCGCCTTCCACGCCCTCCGTTCCGCAGCCTTGTCTCCCATCTGGCGACACCGAGCTAAAGAGAAAGCGTGCCAAGAGGGAGCCTCATGGCGCATTACTTCTGAAATGTTGTCTTCGTGTGTCGTTGAAAACACGAGACGTAGTAAAGAAGATAGAACGCCACACAGGCGAAACACGCATGAGTGTCACTCGTCGACGTCGTCTTCTTCTTCTACTGCATACCAGAACGCGCGCAGTAAAGAAGAATGCCACGCAGACGAACACGCACGAGAGTCTCACTCGTCAACGTCGTCTTCTTCTTCTACTGCATACCAGAACGCGCGCTTCTCACGAGCTAGAGGTGGCTACTACAACGCTACAAACAAACGGATGATGGACAGACCCACGGCATAAGGAGCTTCGCCCCTAAAAAAGAATGCGACGTTCCCTTTTGAGCGCCAGTTACTGACAGGCAAAAGCAAGTGAAATCTGTAGTGAAAGCCAAACAAAGGTGACCCAAGCCATGAATCTGCATCTATATGATCACAATCTAAGGAAATTACATACTTATTATATGCGAGTAGTGAGTTGAATATTGAAAATATTTTCTGAATGTAATAAAATAACGTAAATATTTGATAGTGATCAAAACAAATTAAATGGGCGCTGAGATAGGCAGTGGAAACAACTTTAGAGCAGGTGAATTAGTGACAGTTACACTAGTTGAACTTAAGTATCTCAAATACTTCGTGAAAGCTGTGTGAAGATAAAAAGTTCACGGTAAAATAGCTGGACCTCGTGGCTTTCTTCTTCCGGTTGTCATTGGCGAATACATAGGAACGCTGTGGGGCTTTTCATAGTAGGAGTGAACAGTGTCTCTTCTCTGCTGGAGTATCTCTTTCATTGATATTGATCTGTCTATTCAAATATGAAATGTACGCCAAGCATCTTGCCCTTTACACCAGCCAATGCAACATTTAGTACGTAACTTGTCACACAATAAAAGAGTAGAAGCTGATAGGGAAAGGAAAAGTCTACTGTACGTGCAATTATGGTATGTAGAGCTACATCTAGAAGAACCGAACACAAGTTAGTGTACTGCATGTATTGAAGCATAAAAAAGCTGTATGCAGCCATCGCTATCTTTCTTCGGATTCCAACAATACAGAACGCTATGGTTTGCATTGCAGTTTTTGTAATTTATAATAGATGTAGGCAATTCAGAGTAATTTCAGGCATTCTAATATGGCAGGTCTGCATGTTATTACTTCGAATAGATATTCACGGCTCACAGTAGTCACTACAGTATTAAACCAGAACGCCGAACTATCATGAACACAGGTATATTATGCGTCGCTACTGTATCGTAAAAGCATCGCTGTTAACAAGAATGCTTGACAGTTACGCGTGTGTACTCTGCTATGGTTTTTTTCTATCATAGTTTGATTTGACATGTCTACAAACTTTGCGCATCTAAAGGCTCGATAGATTCCATGGATCCAAAGTGCTTGAGAGACAGTTACCGCCTATTAACTGAGTAAGCACTGCATAAGGGCGCAAGTACAGCCTCACCTACAGCGGAAGATAGCTGCAAAGAATTCTGTTCAGGAAAACAGAAATTCACCAGCGCAATAAAAACTTTACCATTATGCGCATCCTTCAATAATGTCTTTGGATTAAGTTGTCTCATGTGACCCAATCGTTTTCAGAAGATATTATTCTTAACTGAGCGTCGAGACGGGACAGAAAACGAAAAGAAAAATTGGCCGCGTATCTGCGTGCTTCGCTGCAAATGTCGTCTAAAGACGATAGAAGAGGCGCTGCGTGAGATATGGACGCCATCTGGCAATACGTCGGGAAACATGAGTGCTGTGGTGCGGGCTGGTAGTCCCGGCGCAGCAGCAGGCGAAGACCGGCGGTGACCAACGTGACCGGCGGGGCGCCAGCCAGCCCGAACACGCGCTTTGGCGCGAAGCGCTGAAGCAGAAGAAACGTCCGCACTCAACGTGTACTCTCCACACACTCTTTTCTTTACGCGTCGCCTGGGTAAAGCAGGAATGCCAGTCGGCGCCCCATGGCATTCGTACAGTACAATTCAGAACCGAAACCCAAACACAACAATGAGCTCATGCAGAGGGCACGGAGGAAGACAAGTTTCAGCGCAGTAGCATTTTGAGCGCAGCTTAAGAAACTAGGGTCTTTATAATTACGTATGTATGCATTTCCTATTAAAGGAACACACCACCTAATACTTACCTAGTGATGTTGCGCCTCAGATCTGCGTGATATTTACTTTTTGATCGACAAGGTTCACATGTATGAACAGCCATACCAGTTCAATTTGGCTGGCCCTTGGGCAAGTGGTTCAACTTTGGCCGAGTGGCTGAATCGAGTGACATGCCGACAAACAGAAAGACAGACAGACCAAAATTTCTCCGTTTAAGTATCCCAAGAAAGGACTATCGTCTTTAAACACGCACACACAGCCAATACTAACAGCACAATATACCAACTTGTCCTCCAATAATCAGTGTTGCAGATAATAGTCTTCCGTTCCAAACTCTCCTTTCTGTCAAACGTATTACGAGATTCAGATCTCGTAGTCCTATTTTGCCGGGTAGTCCACATCTGTTACTTGCAGCAATCTTCTCCAATGTATACAGATTGTTTTTTTTTCTTTTCTGACTCTAGTATGATTCCTTACAAAATGATTCGCTTTTCACAGAAGCAATTTCTGCTGTTTACGCCTTAATGCCCCCGCGTTGTCGGATCGAGCTTTTTTATTGCGATAGCAATTACATGGACAGTCTCGGTTGGATTTTTGCCGTCGCCGCCGGTATGCACCGTATACGTATAGTATATATATATATTATAAAAGTCCCAAAGAAAAGTACTTCAGAAAAAATCACAGGCATATCCACGGAGTGAATGATGATGAGTGGGCGGAAGCTGCGAAGGTTCATCGGTAAACCGTGAATCTTCCGTGAATTCTGCCCAGCACATCATCACCGATGTGACATCGGCCGCGTTTATACTAAAGGTTCGATGAGAGTTATGACGACTTGCACTCACTTTAATTTTACATGTACGCTGTGAATTTTCATTGTTTAGAAAACCATTGCTTTAGCAAACATCTGGCGTCTTTCGTTAAGCAGCTGGCGTCTTTTCGTTTTGCTTTAGAAACATCTGGCGTCTTTTCATTTTGCTTTTAGAAACCATCTGGCGTCTTTCGTTGGTTTATTTCATCAATCAACGGCGTTTGAACAAAATTTTTATTGCTTAATCACGCACAGGAGAAATCTCACCAGGCACTACCTTGGAGGTAAACAATGGCTGCTAATGGGAATGAGAGACAGAAGAAGTCGGCTTTTAGCTAACACTTACACTTCTACTTCTACTAACCTTTCCTACTGAACTGCCAATGGCTGCTAATGGGGAATGAGAGACAGAAGAATTCGGCTTTTTTGTTAACGCGCACGCTGCGAATTTTTATTGTTCAACAACGCACAGGAGAAATCTCCCACCGGCACCACCTTGGAGGTCAAGATCTGGTACTAGCGTTCCGCCTGGTTACGCACTACGAGGGACGAATGAGTGCCGCTTTAAGGAGCTTCGCCCCTAAAAGTTGGCCGCGTTCTGCGCTACGCTGCAAATCCCACCGAAAGACGATAGCCGAGCGCTGCTTGAGATATGAGCGCAATCTGGGATTCGTCGGGAAGCATGAGCTTGTGCAGTGGGTTTCCTTCTTCCGTGGCAGAGGGCGTTCGTCGCCGTCATAGCGTTGCACTGTCAACGCAGCCAAATTTCAGCGCAGCTTAAGAAACTAGGGTATTTAGAATTACGTGTCTGTGTATTTTCTGGTAAAGAACACACTACCTAATACTTACGTAGTGATGTTGCGCCTCAGATATGCGTAATGTTTGCTTTTTGATCGACAATGTACACAAGTATGAACCTACAAGATGGCTGGCCCTTGGGGAAGTGGTTCAACTTTGGCTGAGTGGCTGAATCGGGTGACAGACAGACAAACAGGCAGACCAAAATTTCTGCGTTTAAGTTCCCGAAGAAAAGCTATCGTCTTTAAAATGCCTCTGAAGCGCGGAATCGAACCAGCGACCTCTCGTTCCGCAGCGCGTGACGCTAACCACTACGCCAGAAAGCGCAGATCCTTCAGGTAGCTAACGGCGAGCGTTATATACACACCCTTTACCGCTGGCAGGACTGCGAGACGGCAGACGCTTATAAGCGGTTCTTCATTACCAGCCAGATGGCGCGACGAGCGCGACAGGCGGATTTAAGAGTCGTCGGCGAGCTCGCTCGCTTCTTATGTTTGCGCAGGGAGAACCTTGCCCTTCCGCTGTCTGCTCGCGCGGTTTTCTCGTCGTGAGGGGAAGAGGGATGTTTCGGGCTTTCACCGTGATGTCCGCGCTCATGTTGCGGAGCGTATGAAAGTCACTCGAGCTCAAGGGACGCCGCTAAACGAACAAACTGAAGATGAGCGCGAACTATCAAGTGTCACAGCTCGACATTTGAAGCACGCTAGTTTCCTTCGCTGCTTCGGCCGCCTTGCAACAGGAGCGCTGTTCCAACTGAGAGTATCCATTGGCGAGCCTGACTTCGTATAGCATTAGTTTCTTACTATCGCATTCATTGCTTCGCCCTTGCGGCGAAACTGTGAATTTTTTAAATGCGGAGCGTTTCTTAGTCGCACCTGCGGCGTCGGCGGCGCCGTCCACACCCCCACTGCGCATGCTCGGCTCGTCTCGTGCCGGCAGCAGGCCTCTCCTATCCCTCCCTCCCTCCCTCCTCTCCCTCGAACGCGGGTGGTGTGTATGTAAGGGGCGGAGCGCGCGTTCGGAATTCAGTCAAGGGCGTTTTTACTTGGCTTTCGCTTGACTTGACGCTTTGCTTGACTCGAGTAGACGCGATGGAAGCAACAGTAACTTCAATCAGCGTCCCACCACTTGTTGAAAGCAACGTTACCCGACCCTCACCGTCGTCGGCGTCAACAACAGCAAGCAACGCAATAGACAAGGCTGCGAAAAGACGAGCATACGACGCTGAACGCAAGCGTTTGAAGCGCGCTGCTGACCCGGACCTTCGTGCACGCTGGAGCCGTTCAAGTCGTACTTGGTTTGCGCATCGTGTAGCAATTAAGCATTCCCAAACCGTACCCAATTACGCAACATTGACGTGATACCCCACCACTCTGCGGCGCATTTACTTGAGTTCGCCCCGTGGGAAGATGCGGAGCGACTTTTTCAACAGCAAGTTCCATTATTGTCACAGGCAAAATACGCGCATTGAAAAGTGTGGGCCAGTAAATATATTTCAGTGGTGCATGCAATACAAGCCGCATTTATTCAATGTTAGTCATGACCTTTATCATTAGGCAGTGACAATGCTACGAATATGAAAGCAAAATATGGGCCATGGCAATGCGTTAAATCCACAACGCTGAACCAAAATTCAATAATTTGGCAGAAAGTCACGTGGAGGCAGCCCGACAATTACAACCCAGTGATACCACTACTGAGCATTATGAATTTACACGAATGAATGAAAAGGACCCACGGCATCTCTGATGTCTACTCCAGCCTTCTTCTGTCCTCAAATAGCCAGTGTCCGTTGTGCAGCGCTAACACTACTAGCTTACCAGAAAAATTCTTTGTGTGATACCCCCAACTTCCACTGTTTTCACTGTCCTCATTTGCTTCTACGACAACGAGTTGGCGAAATACACGGTAGACAGGTGGATACATAGGATTGGAAATATGTGATATAATATTGCGGCGGATGGTCCTAAAGTATAACTGGTTAGAATGTAAACCAAAGATACGAAGCAAATTTGTGAAGACAGCTTTTGCAAGCAGTAGTACCAAACTGCAATCATGTACTCAATTTGTGTTAATGTCATCAAGAATCAGGACATTTTAACAGTGAATCTCTTAAGAAATCGTTCCTTGTCCGGTGAACCAAAAAAGTATCATCATCATAAACAGGTATGTGCCACAGAAATAGGGCAATTGCCACTACTCACCACTTCATCATCTCAAACGGGTATGTGCTACAGAAAATGAGTAAATCACTCTACTCTCCAATAGTGCATTGCAAAGGAAGAAGACAACATTTAGCCCAACAAATGGCTTCGAATCGACGGCTGCTAGGCGAAACCCCAAGTAAGTACAACGAGAGAATCAGAATACTAGGTAACAGGTACGGCAACGGCGGCTGCGAAAAGACCCCGAAGCATTGGAAGGTCTACATCAACGACGACGTCCCCATAGATGTATGAGAGGTGCAAACTCTTGGTTTGAGCACGAGGTTTTGTCTCTGCAGTTTGGACATCCGTGTCGTGCTGTGACTCTGTGTGGTTTAACTCGAACCTTTCTGCGCTGACAATCAACGTAGAAACAACCTGGCATCACCTGGTTAAAGCCTAGCGACGACCGAGACGCAACCTAGAAACAACCGGCATCACCTAGAAAAAGCCTAGAAACAACCTAGCAGCAACCATATATCCAGTTTGGCTGTATCAAGCCTTGCGCGGCATAGTGCAAGCGTCACCAATATTTCATTTCTGAATATAATGTACCATGCACGGTTGTCAATTCATTGGAAAAAGCAGATACTGAAAACGAAGACGAGCGATAAAAGCGATCGACAGTGGTTTCGTTGACATCTTCTAGTTTCATCCGCACAGCTTCACAATTCGGCACCCAACACATTTGGTCATGTCGGCGTATATAGCGTAGATCTGGAGAATCAGACACAGCGAAACCACTGTAGCTTTATTGAGGACAATAGCAGTAATCGGAAGCGTAAGATGAAAAGTCAGGTAAATTATCATCTGCATATAAAAACAAAGTTTCAGATATGCAGAGAAACGAAAGATTTTATGTGGAAGCACTAGAGGTGCGGGGAAATTTACGGGAAGCGCATGAGAAATTCCTCGGTGCGTTCTTGTTCCAGCTATGGCTCACGGCTCAGGCGGTAGATCGTCGCAACATAATCTAAGCAGGTGCATTCCTAGAGTTGCCAGAGTGGGCAGTGAGAACGGATTCACTTTTTGGGTTGACTTAAAGTTAGAGCTATTGCCGCTTCATCCACAGCGTCGGTGTGTTTGACTTTGACTGTAGCTGTAGATATACGTTTTTCGGTTTCTGTGGAGATGGCCATCAAAAAAGTGTTCATTCTAAAAAGAGACAGGGCGTGCAAACACGGACACAAGAAAGAGATGAGGACACCACAAACGCCGACTAACAACTGAAGAGACGCACAACGGCTGAAAAGAAAGAAGGCACGAAAACTTATCTGCGCATGCCCATGCAACCGGCGAACCTATCAATCCGGCACGCGTGGCGGTCTACGTGGAAGATAACTGTTAAGGCATTTGATTTCATCTTTATGCAAGTTAATCGACGGTTGGCTCACGCATGCGCTACCACTATTCTCGATATGCCATGCTTCAATCATCAGGCGCGTTTCTTGATTTCTATGCCGGTACAACACTGCGCATTCATCGAATTTTGGCGTGCACTTACAATCTCGACAATGTAATGACAGATTAGAACGGTGAGCCTCCTGTTAGCGATCTCTTATGTTCCAATAATCTCTGGTTAATGCATCGGCCCGTCTGTCCTACGTAGAAGCGGCCGCAGCTGCAAGGGACCTTATACACCACACTCGTACGGCAATCAGTGAATTTGTTGGTGTGTTTTACGAAACAATTATCGGTCCGCTTCTTGTCTTTTACTCGCTCATTCTTCCTCTGCACAGCGGCACAAATCTTACCTAGCTTATTGGCAGCCGTGAAAACAACATTAACGCCGTATCTACTTCCTACTTTCTTTAGCCTGTGAGATATGCAATGAATGTACGGAATACCTACGACACGTTTCTTCCTATCGCTTTCTGCAACCATGCTCGGACTTAACTACAATAGACTTCTTTAAACGCTCAGCGACCGTGGCCACTGCATCACGAGGATACCCTACATCTAAAAGACGCGTAACCTGTGCGCTAAAGCTATCACTCATTTTGTGCTCACACGACTTGTGAGGGCTGACTTAAGGCAAGACATGGCGATGCCGTTTTTTCCTTAGACATTTCCTTAACGTTCCAGAAGAACCACGTGTGCTGGCAGTATTCTCCTAGATCTTCCAAACCGCTGTTAAATTTTTCGTCGAAGCACTCGAAGGTTGTAAAAAACGGCATCGCCATGTCTTGCCTTAAGTCAGCCCTCACCAAGTCGTGTGAGCACAAAATGAGTGATAGCTTTAGCGCACAGGTTACGCGTCTTTTAGATGTAGGGTATCCTCGTGATGCAGTGGCCACGGTCGCTGAGCGTTTAAAGAAGTCTATTGTATTAAGTCCGAGCATGGTTGCAGAAAGCGATAGGAAGAAACGTGTCGTAGGTATTCCGTACATTCATTGCATATCTCACAGGCTAAAGAAAGTAGGAAGTAGATACGGCGTTAATGTTGTTTTCACGGCTGCCAATAAGCTAGGTAAGATTTGTGCCGCTGTGCAGAGGAAGAATGAGCGAGTAAAAGACAAGAAGCGGACCGATAATTGTTTCGTAAAACACACCAACAAATTCACTTGATTGCCGTACGAGTGTGGTGTATAAGGTCCCTTTCAGCTGCGGCCGCTTCTACGTAGGACAGACGGGCCGATGCATTAACCAGAGATTATTGGAACATAAGAGATCGCTAACAGGAGGCTCACCTTCTAATCTGTCATTACATTGTCGAGATTGTAAGTGCACGCCAAAATTCGATGAATGCGCAGTGTTGTACCGGCATAGAAATGAAGAAACGCGCCTGATGATTGAAGCATGGCATATCGAGAACAGTAGTAGCGCATGCGTGAGCCAACCGTCGATTAACTTGCATAAAGATGAAATCAAATGCCTTAACAGTTATCTTCCACGTAGACCGCCACGCGTGCCGGATTAATAGGTTCGCCGGTTGCATGGGCATGCGCAGATAAGTTTTCGTGCCTTCTTTCTTTTCAGCCGTTGTGCGTCTCTTCAGTTGTTAGTCGGCGTTTGTGGTGTCCTGATCTCTTTCTTGTGTCCGTGTTTGCACGCCCTGTCTCTTTTTAGAATGAATACGTACCAACTAGCTCAGCTCTCTGTTATTCTAAGCTTCATTTCTAGTACTCTGAGCCCTTTTCCGTGTTCTCCTACTTATCTGAACAATCCTGCCTCTTTGGCTTCTTTAATTGCTATTTGCTTGGTCCGTGCTAGAACTTTTTCATGGTTTTCTAAGAATAGAGTTTGCCCAGTTGAAGTTCAGCTTTTGTGCGGCTTTCTGCAACCATCTACCGGACATGCCAGGAGGATATGTGCCATATTGACCGCGGAATCATGGCGTCAAGTGAGATTTTACCAGGAATGCCTCAAGGTCCGTTGCTCGACTTCACGTGACGACCGCCGCCAGAAGCAGATATACGCCGACTGGATGAGGGTAGCTAACCAGCATGCGGAATTCATATGGAGGGTAAAACTTCGAGAACTTCAACCATGTAAGAGGAAGATTATTTCTACTGTTTCACCGCAAAATAACTTGCTAGTCCTTGGAGGAGCTGCCTTAGATGATAGTCACTGCAAAACCCTAGCCTTAGGTCCTAAATACTGTTTTAAGCCGAACCTGAAACCAATAGACGTTTTAAGTTTGCCGCGTACAATCACTAGACTTGTTTCTGAAGAAGAGCGTTCCCACTGCATTTCAGACTGCGTTGCTAGCATCAAGGGTTCTAATATGCATCTCAAGTGTTCTGATCCTATCCGGCCTTTGGTTAATTACTGTGTCGAGAAGAAACTCAGGCCAGTAATTTCAGATAAGGAAGGGTATTTTGTAATTATGCCGGACAGTTTGTTCTCAGAAAAAGCATTAACAGCCATAGAAAAGAATTTTAGGACGGTAAAACTTAAGCCATCGGTAGTTAGGCAACGTGCTGTCGACCTTTTGTTAAGACATAATCTTGAGAGAATAGCTTGTAATGTCAAGAAGGCTAAATCACTTACTTTAGAATTGTTTTTTTCAGCCAAAACACATAAGAACGAGATTCCGTTTCGAGCAATCGTTTCAGAGCAAGGCACCTGGCAAGTCGCTGTATCTAGTTATTTGCAGAACTGCTTAACCTCTTTGAGTTTTTCAGACCCTTTTCGTATGCGTAATTCTCAGGCGCTAGTTCAGTTCCTCTCAGAGGAGAACCCCGGCTGTTGTAAAGCTTTTAGTATGGATATTGAAGACCTATATTATTCTTTGCCGCATAAGGACTTGTTAAATGTGTTATTGAATGTATTAACGAACAAGGCGACCAGACGGTTTTCACCGATAAATGTGGTGTTTCTACCGGGGCATTTCTAGAAATCCTTTCCATGTATTTAAAGTCGACGCTGGTAGGTTGGAAGGAAGGCGTTTATGTGCAGAAATCAGGGATATGTATTGGTTCTAAGGTTGCTCCGGTTCTTAGTGATTTATACCTTAGCAAGATTGACAATCTTTTGGAAGGCGCCTTAGGTAATTCGGTTATTAAGGTTTTTCGTTATGTGGACGACTACTTGATTTTTTGTAGTGATGAGGACTTTGAAAAGGTGGTAACTTCCGTGAGCGAAAAATTTGAATTAAATGGAGGAGGGCTGAGCTTTACTAAAGAGGTGCCTCAGAATAATGGAATACAATTTCTAGACATTTCCTTAACGTTCCAGAAGAACCACGTGTGCTGGCAGTATTCTCCTAGATCTTCCAAACCGCTGTTAAATTTTTCGTCGAAGCACTCGAAGGTTGTAAAAAACGGCATCGCCATGTCTTGCCTTAAGTCAGCCCTCACCAAGTCGTGTGAGCACAAAATGAGTGATAGCTTTAGCGCACAGGTTACGCGTCTTTTAGATGTAGGGTATCCTCGTGATGCAGTGGCCACGGTCGCTGAGCGTTTAAAGAAGTCTATTGTGTTAAGTCCGAGCATGGTTGCAGAAAGCGATAGGAAGAAACGTGTCGTAGGTATTCCGTACATTCATTGCATATCTCACAGGCTAAAGAAAGTAGGAAGTAGATACGGCGTTAATGTTGTTTTCACGGCTGCCAATAAGCTAGGTAAGATTTGTGCCGCTGTGCAGAGGAAGAATGAGCGAGTAAAAGACAAGAAGCGGACCGATAATTGTTTCGTAAAACACACCAACAAATTCACTGATTGCCGTACGAGTGTGGTGTATAAGGTCCCTTTCAGCTGCGGCCGCTTCTACGTAGGACAGACGGGCCGATGCATTAACCAGAGATTGTTGGAACATAAGAGATCGCTAACAGGAGGCTCACCTTCTAATCTATCATTACATTGTCGAGATTGTAAGTGCACGCCAAAATTCGATGAATGCGCAGTGTTGTACCGGCATAGAAATGAAGAAACGCGCCTGATGATTGAAGCATGGCATATCGAGAATAGTGGTAGCGCATGCGTGAGCCAACCGTCGATTAACTTGCATAAAGATGAAATCAAATGCCTTAACAGTTATCTTCCACGTAGACCGCCACGCGTGCCGGATTGATAGGTTCGCCGGTTGCATGGGCATGCGCAGATAAGTTTTCGTGCCTTCTTTCTTTTCAGCCGTTGTGCGTCTCTTCCGTTGTTAGTCGGCGTTTGTGGTGTCCTCATCTCTTTCTTGTGTCCGTGTTTGCACGCCCTGTCTCTTTTTAGAATGAATACGTACCAACTAGCTCAGCTCTCTGTTATTCTAAAGAAGTGTTGATATTAAAGGTCTTTGCCACCGGATCAGCATTCAGCCACATACTTCCTTCCCTGGTATTTCCCTTAGCCATTTCCTAGCCATTCTCGTTTTTTCGTGGTATGAACAATGTATGCTTTTGGTGCAGGTTTTATGGTTCCATTTCTTCCCGACTTCTGACACGAAGGGTGCACCGTTTCCCCCACAGCCGTGACTATTGCTCTGCCGGCAGTCATTGGGATCAATCTGAACTTTCATATCCTTCGGCGCGCCTCCATGAACTCGTCCAAGCTTTCACGGTGCTCCTGCTGGGAGTGAGAAGCTGGAGTAGCCGCGAAGCGTTAACTCCGCGTACAGCATTGGGAGCCTATTTACCGAAATGTGTAAATAAGCCAATCATATTCACATCAGCCCTGTGTTCGATTCCCATGCAGCTTGGGCGAAAGAGAGAGAGAGAGGAAAAAACGTATTAAAGAATCTGTCAACCACATCAGGCGTTGGCCGTCGGCCCTCGCCATCGGCTAGAATCCATCGAGTCACGGGAGAAGAAAGGGCTTGAGTGATGATGCCATGCTGGCCGTTGGGTTCTGGGTTACGGAGCTGGGCCGCCCAGTATTCTGGAGAGTGTGGACCATTGTACTGACTCAAACATAAATATGCACAACGTGTGGACCAGATTTGCTGCCTTCTCAAAAAAGTCACAGTATCACTGCAAGGGCGAAGCAATAAATGTGATAGCAAGAAATTTGAATGTCACACGAAGAACTAGAAGAAGCTCGTTACTGGAACGTGGTTAACGTGGAACGTGGTTAACGAACGAGAAGCAGCTCGTTACCTCTAAAGCAGGAAGAAGGAGGCCCGAAAACAACGTACAGGAATGCACAGGCAAGCGTGAACTGACAACTGTCGCAGTTGTTACGTTTTTGTGCTTCAGCAACGCGCTGCATGTGTCGACATTGGAGAATAAAATAGTCTTAGATACTTCTTTTTCTTTTAAACTGCTGCGCGTGGAGTGACCCCCTGCGTTTTTTTGTCACACGGGGGCGTCTGATGCAAGGTGCGCCGGGTTTTCTTAGCTTTTTTTTCCACATCACGAGCGGGCACAGCAAAGGGCCACTTTGTCGTGTGCATCCCAAGGGCAGCTTTCAAATAGAAAGAAAGCTGGGAGCGTTGCGTCTGCAAATGTCGACAATGGATAATCAGACGCTCATAGATATTTCTTTCTCTTTTGAACCGCAGCGCGTGGAGTGACCACCTGCGTATCCTGCCATACTGGGGCGTCTGATGTAAGGTGTGCCTAGAGTTACTGTATATGCTACATTTAGGTAGCAGAGTTGCGCATAGGTCTCGCTAGCAACAGAGTTATGCGGTGAAGTCGCAGTTCGTTTCTGCAGGCGACATGCCTACCGTGTCGCCGAATAATTTGGCTGGCGTGTCGAAGACCTGCGATACACATTGACAATGGATCATCATCAGCCTGTCTACGCCCACTGCAGGGCAAAGGCCTCTCCCATGTTCCGCCAATCAACCCAATCAATGACAATGGATGACAAGTGTTAATTCAGTTGGCGGCAGCGGTGGCGTCAAAAAATGCATAAATTGGCCCAAGCGTCAGCTTGTCCGCAATGCATGATTGCTAGCGGCGTTTGGAAGACAGATGCGCAACTCCGCTACCTAAAGCTACCACATACAGTAACTCTTAGTGTGCCTGGTGCCCTTTGGTTTTTTTCCTTCCACATCACGAGTGGGTACAGAAAAGGGTCACTTCGTCGTGCGCGCCTGAAGGGAAGCTTTCAAATTGAAAGAAAATTAGGAGCGTTCTGTGATAGAAAAGACGCAAAAGCTCCTCCGACATTTGCTCCCCACCAGCAGCAAATTGTGTATCTAATTATCTCGCCGGTATTTCGCCAGCGTTGGATTGTCCAATGCAGCGGGCAGGGCAGTGAGGGGCCGATGGTTTGAATCCCCGGTCGGGTGCTTAGGAACTTTATTCTTCAGTTTTATTTTTCTTTGTGTCCTATATATATATATATATATATATATATATATATATATATATATATATATGTATATATATAATTCAAAAGAAAGTTCTGAAGGTCCGGTGCACATGTAGTTGAAGAAATGAAGGAGCACACTTACGAAAATTGCATATTTTTACTCATTTACGTTTCGGCCGTGGCACGTGGCCGAAACGTAAATGAGTAAAAATATGCAATTTTCGTAAGTGTGCTCCTTCATTTCTTCAACTATATATATATATATATATATATATATATATATATATATATATATATATATATATATATATATATATATATATATATATATATATATATATATATTGTCGCGTCATCTTGGCCGCCTTCAAATAACGCGCCTATCCCCGTGCATACAGGACACGCATGCGCGTCGTATTGTCGTGCCACGCAATGACCACAGTGGCCACGCGCACCTGGTAGGACCCGGCTCGCATGCGCCACGCGCTCGGGACTTCTGATGAAGAGAAAGAGGAAGAGAGCGGGAGGACCTCTTTGGTGTTCGACTGACTCGCAGTTTTTACGACCACAGTCACTTAGAGCTGTGGGCACGGGTTCGCCCTTAATAAATACGTTTGTTGGACTAGTCTCTGTGCTTCAGCATCGCTACATTTCTGGTGGAGGTGCGGGGTATGAATCGAAGCCCCACGAACGCAAGCGAGCTTAGCCCCGACCACCAGCGAGTCGATCGCGTGGAGCTGACACCTGTGCACCAGAGGGCCAGCCGTCGTCTTCGAGGTGACCCGCCTGAGCTCAGTCCTCTTCACTTCACGCCAAGGGGAACTCAGACGACGGACGCCGCCACTATGAATAGTCAGGCAACACTGTGACAAGTGGTCATCAATCAACCTCACAAGCCGCCAGTATTCCATGGCGACTCGTTCGAAGACGTGGAGGACTGGTTGGACCTCTTCGAGAGAGTGGCGAACTTGAACGGATGGGACGAGAGGAAGAAGCTTCGTCGCGTATACTTTGCTTTGGAAGACTTTGCAAAGACATGGTTTGAGAACTATGAGTCCTCTTTGTCTACGTGGGAGGAATTTCGATGGCAAGTGCGGTCTACTTACACCAGCACAGACCGCAAGGAAAATGCGGAGGCTGCTCTTCAAACGAGGAACCAGCTCACAACCGAGAGTGTGGCAAGCTACATCGAGGACATGACCCACCTATTCAAGCGTACTGATACGAACATGAGCGAAGATAAGAAACTACGCCATCTTATGCGGGGAGTGAAGCAAGAGCTATTCGCTGTTCTCGTCGTGCAACCCACCTCACATAGTTGCTGAGTTCCATTCGGAGGCGACAGCCATGGAAAGAACGCTGGAGCAGCGGGCTCGGCAGTACAACCGGGACATAAACTGGCACCTGCACATGTCTTCTCCGGAAGCGTGCCAAACGACATTGAAGCCCTGCGAGAGCTCATCAGATCAGTGATCAGGGAAGAGCTGAGTAAGTTGCAAACACCTCAGACTACAGCTGCGCTATCTGTCGTCGACGTTGTGCGGGACGAACTGAGGCAGGTCATACGGGAGCCGGAGCGTGCGCCGCAGCCAATTCGACGCACCCCAACGTACTCCGAGGTACTCGGGCAACCCATGGCACACAGTAATGCAGAAGTTGCGATGACAACTCCTTACCCACCGGCAGCACGCAACGCACCTCGTCCGCCTGAACCAGCGCCTACCTACATGCCCCCAGCACCACAAGTACCGTCAGCTCGCTATAGGGAGCAAAGGCCCCGGAAAAGTGACGTCTGGCGTGACCACGAGCGTAGGCCTTTGTGTTTCCCTTGCGGAGAAGCAGGTCACCTGTATAGGTTCTGTCCTTACCGACAGGCTGGATTAAGGGGCTTTCCCTTGTATGCACCATGCCCTCGAAACGGTGAACGACCAACAGAGATAGAAGAGTACCTCTCTACGCGCCAGAGTCTACTTGCTCCACGCCAACATCAGCCAAGATCACCGTCGCCCACGCGCTACCGATGACCCAGCCCACGTACATCTCTCACACTGCCTGGCCGTCGTTCTCCAAGTCCACACCCGGAAAACTGAAGCAAGCGACCTGTGGAGGTTAGGCCGCTGATAACCACAGTTACAAAGATCCTCCATCATGGTTCCAGGGTGCCGAGGCTATGTTTCCAGCAGATAAAAGCAGCAGTGCAAAGATTACTTCAGGTTCGCGGTTGGAAATAGACGGATGCCAGCTGAACGCTTTAGTTGACACCGGCACTGATTATTCGGTAATAAGTCACAAAATGGCAAAGAAACTAAAAAAAGGTTGTGACGAAATTGAGTGGATCCCAGATACGGACAGCAGGTGGTCACGTTATTACGCCCCTTGGCAGATGCACCGCAAGGCTCGAAATAAGAGGCTTTACTTACATTACCGACTTCATTGTACTGCCGGGATGTTAAGGAGCTCATACAAGGAATGAATTTTCTACAAGCTAACGGCGCCATTATTAACCTGCGTAGGACCAGTGTGTCATTTTCGACGGAACAACCTATGTCTGCGGAGGAATCGGTGGAGCGACGCCCTACTGCTCTGCGCGCTGATGATGACGTCACTGTGCCGCCACTATACAGTGTAATGGTGCTTGTGGAGAATGAGGCATTTCACGACCGCGAAGGAATAGCGGATGGAAACGTAGGGCTGCTTCTGAACAAGGGAATTTGCGTGGCCCGGGGTCTTGTACACTTAACCAATGGCCGCGCAGATGTCCTACTTACTAATTTGGGGAACGAATGTCAGCACATCGCCCAAGGTTCGACTATCGCCTATTTCCACAAGTTCTGCATGGTGACCGAAATATGCAGCTTAACAAGAATGCCAACCGCTCTTCCAGCGACCTTCAAGGTGTACACATCAGTTACCGTCAACCATAACCTCCCAGAAACTAAAAAGAAACCGATATACGGCCCTTATAAAGAGATTATCTGACTGTTTCTCCACTTCCTCGAACGTGCGACGCACACCTATTGCGAAGCACAGGATTATAACAGAAGACGCTACGAGACCGATATGCCAGCACCCAATCGAGTATCACAAAAAGAAAAGAGAAATCATCTAGAAGCAGGTCGAAGGAGATGCTTTCAGATGACGTCATCAGCCTTCCAACAGCCCATGGGCGTCTCCCGTAGTGCTTGTTAAGAAGAAAGAGAACACACTTCGATTCTGTGTCGACTATAGAAAACTGAACAGCGTAACTAAACGGGATGTACACTCTCTGCGCGTATCAAGGATACGCTAGATCGGCAGCGATGTGCAAAATTTTTCTCCTCCCTGGATCTCAAGAGCGGATATTTGCAGATAGAGGTGGATGAGCCGGACCGTGAAAAGACGGCAATCGTAACCCCAGACGGCCTCTACGAATTTAAAGCGCTCCCATTTGGTCTGTGTACCGCGCCAGCGACGTTCCAGAGAATGATGAACGCTGTCCTCGGCGGGATTGAAATGGCAGTCATGTTTGGTGTATTTGGATGATGTTGTCGTGTTTTCCGCAACATATGGCCAACATCTAGAGCGACTGCACATAGTATTGCAAGCAATCCGCTCACCAGAGTTGACAATTAAACCAGAAAAATGCCACTTCGGCTGTGAAGAGCTGCGATTCCTTGAACACGTCGTTAGTTCTGAAGGCGTCCTTCCGGATCCCGAAAAAACAGCCGCTATCGCTAGGTTCCCGACACCCAGAGACAAAAAATCAGCACGTCGCTTTTTAGGCCTATGCGCGTACTATGGGCGAGTTGTGGAAAACTTTTCCAAGATTGCCGAACCTCACCAAATCTAACAATAGACGACGTGCCCTTTATGTGAGAAATCGAACAACAGGAAGCCTTTGACGAGTTTAAGCAAACGCCTACAAGCTTATCCAGTACTTGCCCATTTCGATGATAGAGCGGACACTGAAGTTCATTTCGATGCGAGTAATGTCGGCCTCGGCGCCATCCTAGTCCAGTGCCGAAACGGTGAAGATAAAGTGTTGTTAGCCTATGCCAGCCGCAAGCTCTCGAAAGCTGAGACAAACTACTCTGCCGCAGAAAATACAGTGTCCTCGCGGTCATCTAGGCAATAAGTAAATTTCGACCTTACCTCTATGGTAGACCATTCAGAGCAGTCAACGACCACCATTCCCTGTGCTGGCTGGCAAATCTCAAGGATCTGTCAGGCAGACTAGCAAGAAGGAGCCCTAGGCTGCAGGAGTATGATAATACTGTGGTGTACAAATCTGGGAGAAAACGCCTGGTGCGCGGACTGCCTGTCACGCGCACCAGTGGACACAAATGTGCCAGAGGACGAATACTTTCCGTTCCTAGGCATCGTCGACGCATCGGAAATCGCTCAACAACAACGAGGCGACCCGGATTTGCTGTCGCTTATACTCGACGTTCAAGTCCTGCGCATTTTCTCCAGAGCCTCCCTTCGTTCTGCCTTCGAGGAAGCGCCTTTACAAGAGGAACTTCGAGCCGAACGGCGAAAGGTTTTACTGGTCGTACCTACAGCTATGCGAGAAGAAATTCTGCGCGCATGTCACAACGAACCGACATCTCGACATATGAGTGTGAGCCGTACATTCGCCAGAATTCGTCGGAAATACTATTGGCCTAAGTTCATAGCATCAGTGCGGCCTGCGTCAAAATTTGTCGTGAATGTCAAAGGCGCAAAACTCCATCAGGAAACCAGCAGGCCTTCTCCAGCAGTCGACCCGCCCGGATGCCCCCTTCCAGCAAATCGGGATGG
>NC_051182.1:60167035-60204795 GCF_013339695.2 Rhipicephalus sanguineus
GGCAGCTTCTCCGGACCCAGAATGGAGACGGCTTCGCCGAACAACAGCGAAGTGATTTGGAACTGAGAAGCCGGACAGAGTGCTTGGAAGGCAAGACTACCGTTATACCCAGATATTCAGGCGGGGATTGGCGCCAGTGTTCTTGCAGAACGACGTCCTCGTAAAGAAGAACTTCTCGCCTGCCCATGCCAACTGCCTTGTCGCTGTACCTTCCTAACTGCGGCAAGAAATTCTGCAGGCCCTGCATGACAACCCGACGGCTGGCCACTTCGATAATTCCCGTACATTTGCGAGGATACAAGAAGAGGACTACATGTCACGCTTTACCGCCGACGCCGTTCGTAACGTGGCCACATGCCGCGACTGTCAGCGACGCAACACACCGGCGACAAGGCCAGCGGGGTTTCTTCAGCCAATCGATCCACCTCGTAGATCCTTCCAGCAGATCGGGATGAGTGAAAAATAGCGCTAAAAAGACGGGACAAGGAAGGACACGAGACCACGGCGCTGACTCATCAGCCAGCATTAAATATACTTCACCACTATCGCAACGAAACTATACAAAATTGACGACTCAGCATGCGCAGAGGAAGTAAGGCGATCAATGGGACTGGAATTGTATCTCCTTCGGCAGGAGGGAAATTGAGGGGAGGCTTACACATGCCTCGCCGCTATTGTGGATGTGATAGGCTTCTGAAATGAGGCGCGCGCTCGACATGGTATTTTGACAAGAAAGTGGTATCTTTAAAAATGGAGGACAACCGCTACTGTCACAACTTTCTTGTTAAAAAAATTCGCCAGATCCCACGTACCGTGGGAGACGATGTTATGCGAAGCATGTGGCGGGAAGGTGACTGTGGCGTAAGTTTTTTTATGAGCGAAACGTTACAAAATGAGGCTAAATATTTGCATAAACTTTACACGCACACATATATACTGAAGAGCCGCATAGGTGTTATAAACCAGCTGTTTACAGTTGGGTAACGCTGCCAATGGCAACGTGGGTATTACCAACACCAAAAGCGTTAAACTGATATGTAGTGCTTATACTTGTCTGTTATTGTGGAGAAAGCACGCACGTTTCACGAACCCGTGTGTATGTGTGGAAGGGGATCCGAACAGTTCTTGAACATGGTCATCATCACCGTGATCAGTGAATACTAGACGGTGCTCATGACTTGTTATAGGATCCGGTCGCGATCGTGGTGGCGAGGGGTCTATGTGTAGTGAAGTTTGAGTTATACTACAGCTGTTAGAAATCGTGGACGCCTCGGTCATTTCGTCAACAAATTGTCTTTGTATAGAGCCGGTGGACATGTCGGAATCTGAACTCACCCATCGCGTTGGTGAGGTTTAGGCCGTTGAGGCTGGTAAGCCTGGATAGGGCTACGTAGACCACCATCTGTGGATGGCGTTTGTCGTATTCGCAAGCTACCTGGGCGTATGTGACCTACGTAGCCTAGTCTACAAAGCGGCTGTCAATCAATCTGTCTTCATCCTCGGTCAGCATGAGGCCATCGCCCAGCCTCATAAGAAGTGAAGATTACACTGCGTCGTTCTGGCGGAATAAGTGCACTTTACGGTGCGATGATGTGAATAGCATACGTAACTCTCGTTAATGTATTCCTCCGGGGTCGAGCAATGCTTCAACATAGCTTGCTGTATCATAGGAATAAAAGTGTAATCAACGCGGAAATTTGGGCTAGTTGGTGGGTTTGGAACTTGTGCATCTAGCAGCGCAGTAGAACGAACACAAGAGAGCGCCCGTCCTGTCTACGTGTTCCTTTCTCTTGCGTTCGTTCCACTGTGCTGCTAGATGCACAAGTGTAATGCTTTTTAGACTGCTAAAACCGCGGAGCCAACCCTGGAATCACGGACGTTAATATGATATGACGTCTGTGTTGTAGGACTACATATGTAGTGTTTTATTGCTTTCTTGTAAAATTAGATACCCAGCACCACAACCACAACTGACGTTGTACCGCCATCACGCCTGCATAGGCTGTTTTTCCAAACCAGTTTGTAGACCTGGCGTGGCTTTGTGGTAGAATACCTGACTGCCACGCAGAATGCTCAGGTTCGATTCCTGCTTGAATCCTGGTTTTTCTTTCCATTCGTCGGGTCAGCGCTGCCGATGTCGGTTTTTTTCTTAACCTCTCGCATTTAAATTACCAATGTCTGTTCTCGCCGTTCCTGGGCAGAAATAGACTGTCAATCACCTGTGGCGCATACCCGTACAACGCGGCCGGTGGTAACGGGTATGGGCCACACGTGTCTGGAGGAAAGAGTTTGACGACGCACGCGACAGGATTTTCACGTTATTCAAGTCATGACCACACAGTCATATTTGTCTAGTCCTCTTACCCTCCCATGCTAATTTTGGTCTACACCATGTTAAGGAGGCGATCACGAGAGCACCCAGACGTAGGCGGCTAGATAGATAGATAGATACGTAGATAGAAACGCCCAAAGTGCCAGAGGTTCGCTAAGAAATGCTACGCATTTAATACCATGACGAGCGCGCGCGTCTCATTTCAGAAGCCTATCACATCCACAATAGCGGCGAGGCATGTGTAAGCCTCCCTCGATTTCCGTCCTTCCGAAGGAGATTGAATTCATGTCCCATTGATGGCCTTGCTTCCTCTGCGCAGGCTGTCTTGAATTTTCTGTACTTTCATTGCGATAGTGGTGAAGTATATTTATGTTGACTGAGGAATAAAACACATTTGGTTGTTAGTCAGCGCCGTGGGTCTCGTGTCCTTTCTTTGCCGTCTTTTCAGCAGTGTTTTTCAATTGTAATCATGAACCAACCAGCCCAAATGCGTACCCTACTACAGATCAGGATGGTAATTTCTGGCGCCATTTCAGGGGGTCGTAGTCCGGAAACAAGCGGATCGCTCAGCCACGGACTACGTCCCCTGCAACGCCGAAACCAGGGCCCTACCTAAAGCAATTGCCGCCGAGGTATTGAAGTCCTTCGTCGAGAACATTCTTCTGTGCCACGGTGCCCCAGAAGTCCTCATCACCGACAGAGGTACGGCTTTTACGGCAGACTTAACGCAAGCAATATTCAGATACAGCCAGAGAAGCCAGGTTCCGGAGTACAGCCTACCACCCACAGACAAATGGTCCCACGGAGCGTCTAAAGAGGACCATCGTGGACACGCTGGCCTGGTACGTCGATGTCGAACAAAGAGACGGGACGCCATCCTTCTGTACACAACATTCGCTTACAACACGGCAGTGCAAGAAGCAACATACATGACGCCATTCAATCTAGTTTACGAAAGGAGCCCCTCGACGAGGCTTGAGGCCATGCTGCCAATCGTTAATGACGACGGCAACCTGGACGTTGCGCTCTACCTTCAACGTGCCGAAGAATCCCGACAGCTCGCCCGCCTACACATCAAGAATCAGCAGATGACCGACAGCAGCCGTTAGAGTCTTCGGCGATGTGTCGTGGAATACAAGCCCGGCGACCGTGTCTGGGTCTGGACACCGATACGCCGACGTGGGCTCTGTGGAAAACTTCTTCGGCGATACTTCGAGCCATACAGGGTGCTTCGACGTCTCGACGCTTTGGACTACATGGTCATCCCGGACGGCATCACGAACTCTCAGCGGCGCCGCACACAGTCTGAAGTCGTCCATGTCGTGCGCCTTAAAACACTTTATAGGAGTTAGCGTGTCTGGGGACTCTACTTTTTGCTTTCTTTATGTTTTCTGGCTTTGTGTATGCATATGCGCCCCTTTCATGTGCTATTTTAAGCATCGGGACGATGCTTTTAGACGAGGGCAATGCTACGCGCGCTTCTTTTTGTATTTCTATGTAACGGGTCCAGTCACACGTATGGCCACAGCCTTTCGCAAACCGCGCCCGTTTTTTAGGATTATTTTAGGATCTTCTCGTGGCTTGAGCGCGCAAACACGAACAGTTGAGTTGCTTCTGGAACTCGAATAAAACTGGAATGTTCAACAGCCGCATGTATAAATCCCCACGCGCCTAAATGCAGTACAGATTATCGACGGCCGATGCTCTGTTCGCCGCTCTCAGTATACAGCATCTATTGCTTGTAGTTTGGCTTCTGGTTTCTTGAGCTCAAGTTCGCTCAAATAAAGGGATTCGTCTTAAACACGTTGACTGTATCTTCGTCAAGGTCACGACCACGTGACAATATCTAAAATTAACGAAACATATCGAATATATCACATATAATCTTGATCCTGGTATTAAGTTTTACTTCAAGCTAGATATTATTTCAGCAAAAGAAACATTACTAACAGAGTGTTATTCTTTGATTCACAATAATCGGAAATACTGTACCGTGTCTTGGGGTAATGTTTAGCCATCATATATAGCACCAGAACAGGATTTGCAGAATTAGGCAATCCGCGTATTATCGTTAAGCTCATTCATTTGCTTTGTTTCTGACCATACTTCACAATCACTGAATACTTTCACTACATAGCCTTGTAAAATTAATTACTGTAGTGTAATTGAATATACATAGCAACCTCCTTCATTGAACGTATTTCTGGAGGCTGCTGAATTTCACTTAAATCGCACAACATTCGCAGCTAACGAGAATTTATTTCGCATTAGTCCGCAATAATTATGGAAATCACCCTAGTTATTTCGCATCACTGTCGATTTGATAGCCTCCCTCTAAATAGAAGCAGTCTTCATCGCTAGGTTTTTTAACAAAAAACATTGTTTCCATTTCTTCCGGATAATAACATTTCTGACAAGTATGATATCCTTCGCTCGTTATCGTTTGGTTTGTTGTTATATCATCCATACACCTTCTTTGCTTCCAAGTTTCATTCATCATTTATTGAAGATTTGTTTTGCTCTGTTGTAAAATTTTCTAAGCAGGCTTCGTGTTGTTCTTAACATTGGTTAATTTCGACTGTTTGCAGCTTCTGCCACGTTTTCTTTGCATGCAGCTTATGCTACATTTTATTCCACGTTGTGACATTGTTGTAATGCACTAATGCACACAAACGCGGTTTATGAGAGTAGGTCCTACTTCGGCCAGCTGCTATGGAAATTCTTTCTGTATGCTTATGTAAGCATGCATGTATTTTAGAAAAAAACCTAAGCTGGAACAACAAACTAGCTCTCTAAATGCTGCCTGTAGCTTACAAAAGCCTTACCATGGATGAAGAGGTTACATGGAGACATCTCAAAACCAATACTCTCCCAAATGCAGTCAGAATGCATCACATCAACCCAGACAAATTGCAGCCCCATTGCTGAAAGTGAGAACACAGAAGCACAATTGAACTCATGTTTTGGGACTGCGCGGCAGACTCTCCACCAAAAGAACCACATAATCTTGTAGGCTCGCGAAAGTGGGAGACTGTATTGGCCTGATCTCCTACGGACGTGCAAGTCATTGAAGTGAGTGTCTCAGCAAGAACCCGAGCGGTCGCTCTCAGCACCGACTGGGTTTAATCTGGCGGGTCGCCGAACGCATCACTCCTTTATAAATATTAAAGCTTTGTAATACTGGTACTACTACAGACGTGAATTTTTTTCTAAGTGATTTTGTGGTGACGCCTCGATAATCGCGGCTGCTGTTTCTCTTTTGATATAAAGAAAACCCAGTGGGTGCAATGGAGAAAGCTGCATGGAGCAACTTGAAAAACGCCATCATGCCTCACGTGACAACACTGTTGCGTAGAAAATCTTGGGCTAGGTAATCGTAACAAAATACCTCAAACATTTTGATCACGTGGAGTATTTGTGAATGAAGATATGAAAATATACATGGAGTGTAGGTCAATACGAAATGTATGTGCAAAGTAAAAGATATTCATGCGTTATTATTGCTCTTTTGATGATAACGAAAAGGCACAATAAATGGTTATTCAAGAAGATGCACGTATCACTTAAGAGCAAAATAAACCAGGCGCGACATTTCAATGGCACATCTACAATGTGCGCGAAAATGAAACGGAATAAAGAAAGAGAGAAAGAAGAAGATTATTTATCACGTTGAACTCAAACAATCCCCGATTCCTAAAGTCTGCGCCAAATATTGCAAATAAAGTATGCATGTGTCTCGTTTCACAAACCCTGAATTCTGGGGCACGATATTGAAAGGGTGTAGCCTACTCGTTTTTTCGAGGCAAATTACGCCACGGTGGTATAGTGGCTGCGGTGCTCGGCTGCTGACACGAAAGGCACGGGTTCAGTAGCGGAAGCGGTGGTTCAATTTCGAAAGAGGCGGAAGTGCTAAATGCCCGTTTACTGTGCGACGATATCGGTACACGTTAAAGAGCACTATATCACCTAAATTTCCGGAGAGCATAACTATGGCGTGCTTCATAATTGTATGGTGGCACGTTTATCGACACGAATTATTAGTACTAAATTATTACAATTTGCGAAGGCCTATTCTGCCGATACCATCACGAGAAACAGGATGACAAAGATGTGCACTGAACATAGTAAAAACCAGAGATGCAAGGCTTAAGGCACTGCTGACCGTCACCTTTGCGGCTTTTCAAATGTTGCTGTAGACGCTTCTGATTTTCACGATAAGCTCCGTTTCGACCTACCTTGAATTCTGCACTGGAGGGCTGGGATAACGATTTCTTTTCTATTTCTTTCTGTGGTGTCTGTTTTTCTTTGGGAGCCCAGCTAGCATGTTGCAATAGGAACACCACAAGGACCGCATTACAAGGGAGGTGACATGGCACTTCTCATGCTGACTCGCTCTTTGTAGCACTCACTTGAGTGGCCGCACTTGGTGCGGTTAAGGTACACCGTTAAAATGTACACTGGCTCAACGGTTCCTCAAGACACTCCGTGCTTACACATGTTCGCGGAGTGGGTGTAATCCGCTTAATTTTTTTTCACGTTTATGTTTGCATTGATCCATCTTTAGCGCCAAGTTCATATACGAGGGATGAAAAATAGCGACACACACAAGTGCTAACTTCCAACTAAATATGCATTGCTCAGACACATATTGATAATAGTAACCGCGCGCCTGCGCCACCACAATATAAATACCATTGTAAATATGCGTCTAACCAATAAATATTCAGTTGTGAGTTAGCGATTGTGTGTGTCGCAATTCTTCGTCCCTCGTCTCTCAAGTAAGCGCTAATGAAGCGTCACCAGATTGGCTAATAGCCTAAACATGTGCATTCATCATGTTTCTGCGTTCTGTATGGCTTACACCATACATCCAGCGAATACACAACAGCTATATTGATAGAGGAGCTGCCACATGTGCGAAACAACAGCACATCGTGACTGCCCACTTTGTATTTGGTGACAGTACACTTTACGAGTCGCAGCGTAAGCGTTGGCAGTGACGATCGCAGGAATCGATGTGGCAACATTTTGTGAGAGTGTTATTTTGTGAGTAATGTGCGATCAAACAGGGTTAACAAGTGGCAAACAAGGGCAGCTACAAATTCGTTTAGGAACATAATAATGGACTCCACAACGTAACAAAGACAACATGTTACGTGGTTATTGTGTATACGCACCACTTCCTCTCCGCATCATCATTCTTCATCACACCATCTTTCCACTTTTCCTTCTCCCCTGTAAAGAGTAACGGGACAGAGTGCTCTAGCTCAGTCCGACCGCTCTGCCTTCTGATGAATTTTATTTCTATCTCATAAAAAAAGAAAAGAGATCAAAGAGATTCATGGTTTTTTTATCAAAACAAGCTTCGACCCTTCCTGATCAATCTAGATATTAGCTTGGGACGAAATATAGAACATATTTGTTTAAGAAAGACAGTAACATATGCTTTGAAGCTTCGTGAAAAAGAAATGGGGAAACCACCGAAAAATGTACGGCCTATGTAATTTTTCATGATGCATAAGTGCTGCTTCTGCTCAAGTAAATATACTGTGCATGTGGCAATTGGGTATATGCTCAATTACTACGCAATGAACATAGGCTTGTACTTTTTTAGCCAGAAATATTTTCCAATTTGGCCCCCAGAACACACCCGGCATACTTTTTTTGCCACTTTCCAGTAAAGCACCTAGTCGCTTTGTCGACTGACAATTAGCTAACATTGCGGCAAAAAGATAGGTGCATTTAAGCGGCACTTGAGTGTTCAAAATTCTCGTCACCGTGACGTTACAGTTACACGTACTGAATTCGCGTAACAATATGGTCATGCTTGGCAGGTGCTATGTAAATATAGATGCCGGCAAAGACCTTCCAATATCTTAGAATAAGAGAGAGCTGAGCTAGTTGGTAAGTGTAGAAAATAATAAATAAACGCAGCCAGACAGAAAAGGCAAAGAAGAAGAAGAAGTGAAAACACGTTCTATCATGGCGACACGATGGCTCCTGGCTCAGTTCTTCTGTACCCGCTAATATCGTAGCGTCTACATTTTGGTGCCGAAAACCCACGTGCGGACGCGCCTTCCTTCTATGCACGGCGACCAGGAACCTACTCTCGCTTCGCGTCGCGGGCGGTGAGGAATCGACGGATCGTGGATGCGAAGATCGGCGTTGGTACAACGACTTCGGCCAGCAGCATTGTTTGCCCAATGGATCGACCAAGAGGCAAGCGATCTGCACGACGCGCGCAGAACACGAAGATAATTCAAGAAGCGCGACTCTTGCTTGACTCCGCTGACGTCGACATCGCGAAGCTCTCAGCTGTAAAGGAACGACTCGCGGCTAGCAACGGAGAGCTCTCTCAGATCGACGAGCTATATGAGCAGTATATTCCGACAGAAAATATCGAACAGGAATATACAGCTATAGCTGAATACCAGGATGAAGCCGCTGGCATCCTTGCTGAGCTACAATGCCGAATATCCCTAATGAAGAGAGATCGGAACGGCCATGCTCAAGCTCCCAGTGGTGAAAGCACAGAAGAACCGGCTTTCAGAAATGAGGCTCTCACAAGATTCATAGCGCCCCAGTTACCTCAGCTTCATATCCCAACGTTCAGAGGTGACATCGCACAGTGGACAGGCTTTTGGGAGCAATTCGAACAAGTTGTTCATCTCAACAACGACCTGACGCCTTCCACTAAATTCTATTACCTGAAGAGTTTCCTAGCCGGTGACGCAGCAGCAACGATCGCGGGTTTGCCGACGACCGAATCATGTTACGCCGACGCTGTGGCTATGCTGAAGGAACGATTCGGCGACAAAACAACGATTATTCAGCACCATCTGACAGCATTGAGGAATCTTCCGAACGTGACATCAACCAACGACATCCGCGGTTTTCGAAAATTGTATGATGCCACGCAACTGAATATTCGCTGCCTTGGAGCCCTGAACGTGCCTATTCTGACATATTCAGCTATGCTTATCGGCATCTTGCAGCAGGCTCTACCGCGCGACATCAGTATCTCTTTCACTCGAGCAAAACGACAACGCGCCTTGACACGGCCCTCTGATGTACGTGCTGCTCAAGTCTCCTCTTCGGGTGCACCAGCAGATGCGTCAGCTGCGTCGGACGCCGAGCTGAACGATCTTTTGCTGTTCATGCGGGTGGAGCTAGAAAGCAGAGAGCAGCACGCGCTCCCACATCCAAGGCCTTCCATTGAAGATCGCACGGACAGCACGCACAGTGGCATCCCTACGGCGTCAGTTTTGCACGCCTCGTCTGTCGCAAAGTGGGAATGTTTCTTCTGCCGCACTCATCGACATGGGACGCGAAGCTGCAGCGCCGATATCCCTCTTGCTGTCAAGAAAGAGCAGCTGAAAAAGGACAACCGGTGCTTCCGCTGCACGTCAAGAGGACATCGAGCGAAGGATTGCCGAGTCAAGCTCACCTGCAGTTCTTGCCGCGGAAGACACGCTTCAAGTATGTGTGACCCGACTTACAAGGCTACCACGACGACAAGAGGAAAATCAAGAAGCACCGCAGTGTGCGTTTCTTCTAACGGGATTGATTCCTGCGATGAAACACCATCCAGCAAGCAACCAATCAAGGACAACGCGGTCTACCTTCAGACATTTTGCACCGACATAGTCAACAACGACAAGAGCAAATGCATTCGCGGGATTCTGGATAGAGGTAGCCAGAGGACCTTTATTCAGCAAGATATAGCTCGTATGCTTAACCTGAAGGTGGTCAGACAGACACGGTTAGCACTGAATACCTTCGGAAGCACTTGCTCTTCAGCACCAGAAAAGCGGAACATGGTGGAAATACAGCTTCGAAACAGATACACAAGGCTGTCATTCGCATAGAAGCTGTAGTCATCCCTACCATTTGCCACGAGTTGAATGTGCCGTCAGCCAACAACACATTCATTCAAGAATTAAGAGGAAAAGGAAAATTGCTCGCGAATGACTACTGGCCTAAGGACGCAACAGACACCGGAATCGGTTTGCTAATAGGATCCGATTATCTCTGGCAAGTAATCACAGGCGAAGTCATCCGATGCCCAGACGTTCCAGGTCTTGTGGCGATCGATACTATTTTCGGTTGGACAATACAAGGACCAGTCTCCCAAACGACCTTCTTGGACTGCGGTACTCATCTGGTCAGCGTCTTGCGAGTGCATGCAGTGGAAGAATCTGCAGCGGAGATCTCTTGGTCTTTCCCGAAGATAGAGTCTATGAGCATCACTTACTATAAAGAATGCCCTTCTGGTAAACATCTGCAGTTTACGCAGACAAGCAAGTAGTCTGGCGGCCGAGACTCCCTAGTACTACACCACGACTTAAACAACGTAAGTGGAGAAGACAGAACACTTGCCCGGACTTCGAAGCAGAGTTTCTCTGTCGACGACTTGCGGCCAGGGGACGACAGTTGTGACCAAGCCTTGGGTGAGGACAACGAGGCCAAGTCAATTTTGGGCAACGCCGTAATGAACCTTCGGAAATGTGAAAGAAACGACATCCAACTCCTGGAAGGTTCTGAGGAAAACAAAGCGTGTCTACAAGAATGTGACAGCAGTTCCGCAGCAGTTCTAGGTGTGCGCTGGAACACCAACGAAGATTACTTACAATGTTCTTCAAATGCAGTAACAAAGTTGCTAGTTTCGGTCAAGGTGAACACGAAGCGGACTACATCACGAACAACTTGCAGAATATTCAGTCCCTATCTGGCATGCTGCGCACACTTACTCGTCGGGAATTCATTCATCGCTCATCCGGATCCCCACTCCTGTGACACATCAGCTTGTCATCGGACTACCATGAAAGATGTGGTCAGAAAGTACCGTGAGGACCCTCACCGTTGGGAAAGATGGAAAACGGAGTATCTCCTGAAATTAAAACCTCCGTATGGATGCCTTCCAAGATTCAAGCGATGTATTATGTTAGACGGTGTCGAATTACTACAAGACGACAGGAAGAATCTGTGTTTTTGGCTTCTAGGTCGACCATTGGAGGTATAACCTCGTCGTCATGGACTGGTGCGGGCTTACACCATCAAGAAGCACGACGGAAAAGTGTTTAAAGGGCCCCTCACCAGGTTTGACAATTTTGAGCTGACGAGCGCAATGCACGCACTGGGCGTTCACGATCACGTCTGCCAAAATTTGCAACGCTACGCGCCGCGGAAATGGGTCCAATTTCAAGGTGAACGCTGCTTGCCCTTCTCCTCGCGGGCGCGCGCTTTAGAGAATGAGGGGATGACGTACATGAGAAAATGGCCCTACGTAGATGGTAGTGCTGTGACGTCGCCCCTCTACGTAGACGACTGTGCTCTGACGTCGCCAACAGTAACACGTGACACTACTATAATTATTTGACACCACCTGTAGTTTGTGTAATTTGTTGCTTGAATGGATGAATAAAACTTCAGAGCAATAATAAACCACACAAACAGACTGTGTGCGTTTTCTTTTTAAATTTTTACTGCGAAGTGCAGCGAGATTCGAGTCTAATCTTCCTCTGTTTTGCACGCGTTCGTGTTCTCGCGCTTTGCGCATCGTGCAGACGCCACCCTTTACACCGAAACCAATTTTCTAGTGCGTTCCAGCGCTCATTAGGCTCATTTATCCTCCCGCGTCTAACTAGATTTTCATGCGGCACACCGCTAGTCTCGCGTCCGTACAAATGTTGCAGCTTTCGTGCTCAGTAATAGGGTGAAAGCCAAGTGATCGGCGAGGGCGCATTCGGCATAACTTGCACAGATGAAGCGCAACGAACGCCGCCACAACACCGCTCGCGTCTCGGGGGCTCGGGATGGTTCGGGCACGTCATGCGCTCGTGACATTTTGTGAGCATGACGTGTTCATGCGTATGCGTTATGTGATCCTCCTGCTCGCGTGCCGAAGAGGGCAAGGAAGGGATTTGGTTTGCGAAGGCTACACGGGGCGAGCGGCAAGGGTTTGCAGCTCGCCTCCTCGCATCATGGTTTCGCGCCGCTACAAATTATTGTTTTTCTCAGCTTCTAACGGACCGATTAGAAAAATTCTTGTAGCATAATGTTCTTTATTGGTCTCGCAACAACTTCCTATGTCTAACTAAAATTCGTTATGTCACCTGGTGAGGGGCCCTTTAAAAGACCCTCCCAAGCTCTGCATCCCCTAGGAATGCCTATTACGTCTGGGGCGGGGCAGGATGTAGAAAATAATAAATAAACGCAGCCAGACAGAAAAGGCAAAGAAGAAGAAGAAGTGAAAACACGTTCTATCATGGCGACACGATGGCTCCTGGCTCAGTTCTTCTGTACCCGCTAATATCGTAGCGTCTACAGTAAGCATTGATACTAAAAGACAGGGCATGCAAACACGGGCAGAAGAAGGAAGTCAATAGACCACAATTCCCGTAGACCTTGCACGGAACAAACTAATAGCATTTAAAGAAGCCAGACAAGCAGGATCGTTCAGATAAGTACGAGAACATGAAAAAAGGGCTCAGAGTGCTAGAAATAAGGCTTAGAAAAACATACGGCTGAGCTAGTTGGTACAATACACCACAAACGACGCTTGTGGTGTATTGACGTTTTTTTTTTGTGTCCGTGTTCACGTGCCCTGTATTTTAGAATGAATGATTCAAAAATACTTGGCCTACTGCGTTACAGAACCTCATCTACAACTCGTAGACGCAGCAGGTATATACGATCTGTGTTAAAACTACTGCTATGTTTTACAGTAGAAGTTTGTGAGATCTCGTTCCTCGACACGAACACTGGGAAAAATATGATCGGACGCTATGATCGAAGTAGCCATCACGACCGTGCACTTCTCGCTAACACTGTATTCTTGGCTGCCGTGGCCAGTCTGCGGGCCAGCCTAGTTTCATTTGCAGCGCAGAACATGACGTGGACGACTGGCCTGCATCGTATGAACGCTTAATTGCCACAACAAACAGGGGCAACGCGGGCATGCGACAAACGTAATATCTTAACGTCACCAACGTTGGCGATCTTGTTTCACAAGTCACGAACCGGATATATTGTGAGGTAGGCGAGAGGCGAATGTAATGAATATTTACATGCGTGATTAATTTCGTCTCATTGTGGACAAGGCTGAAGGGGAGAGCGAAACGTCAGTAACAATTTTCACCTCGGTCCGCGTCCATTACTGTCTCCACCAATGAGGTAACCAATTAAGATAACTGAGGGGCCCCACGCGCAAACATTTTGGAGTAACTATATTGAACTAGATAGAGGTCTAGTTCACTATAGCGAACACCCATCATCTTCATCGCTTAGGACAGCCCCGCAGCAGCTCATGTCAGTACAGCTCGATAACCTCCCTTTTCTGCGGTGGAACAGTCGTCACAGCACTTGCTATGACGGCAACGACCTCGCAGAGCAATGCGGTTTGAGACTGAAGACAAACAAAGACAGTTTCGCTATAAAAAAGCTGAAAGGGTTTCTTAGGCACTAGCCTAAGAAGACTCGATGTATTGACCTTATCCCCGCACCCATACCCCTTTCCCACTGCGGAAGCTTTATAGACCTAACGTTGTTTTTTCACTACCTTCAGGATCGAACGCATTACCGGCTTTCTGCACCTCAAGTTCTTCTGCACTGCATCTGTGATCGGCACATCTTTGACAAAGTGACAGTCTCATCTGATGACATCAAAATTTTGTTGATCTGTGAAGTAATGATGACGTCATAACGCGATGATGACTGTTTGAATCCGCCGAGCCACGCCGCCACGGTCAATTTTCGCGCCGATTCAGGCGCCTTATGCTTTCGCTTTCGGAATGGTTTAGAGTTAGAAGTACTCTACTAAAGGAGAATGGTAAGCTGCCCTTTTCCGCAGAGGAGTTTGTTTCATGCTTTAGAGAACAATGTTTATAAAGATTCACACTGTTGTACGTTATATGCAATGCCACGGGAAATACTGACAGCTGCATGCAATTGTCGCTGTTGGAGGCTTTCGCTTTCGGAATGGTTTAGAGTTAGAAGTACTCTACTAAAGGAGAATGGTAAGCTGCCCTTTTCCGCAGAGGAGTTTGTTTCATGCTTTAGAGAACAATGTTCAAAGATTTAGAATGTTGTACGTTATATGCAATGCCACGGGAAATAGTGACAGCTGCATGTAATTGTCGGTGTTGGACTTTCAAAATATACGTTTAGAAGAAGTGATAGGCAACTTCCAGTAGAATTTTACTCTACTATGGCAATACGCCCTCCCGGCTACGGCTGCACTGTCGATGGAACCAAATCACTCCACGGACGGTTACTATCAAATATACTGGGAAACCATAGCAAGTGGCACAGGTGTTGTCCAAGTTTCATCGAATAAGTTATGTAAAAAGGTTCCTTCAGGAAACCAAGCATCCAGCGCTACGATAACAATTTTTGCACTCCATAAAATTGTTAAAGTATTGTTTCGGTAACTATCATTTTCTTATAACAACATCTTATACCTCAGTAGTTGGGTGATGCAAGTTCATCTTAAAATAGTCGAGTCACCGCACTTGGCTCAAGCGCAGGAGACCACACTTTCGTAAGACAGTTACCTACGTGAATCGTCGTTCTATGCCAAGGAGATTAAACAAAAAATTGCTGGAGTGGCGACTATTGCGCAAGAGTGAAGCCGTGCCCACCACAAGATGGCGGCTCCGCCCGCCATCCTAGTAGGGACACGATAAACCATCGGCGTTTGGCGAATGAAAGCGAGCGTTTTCCTCGCACGCCAGACGAGTTTAATATGGCAACTTTTAGGGGTCAGATACTGCTCCAACTGTGTCTTTGTGTTACTAGTTTTCGCAAATAAGCCTCAAAGTCATGGCAAATTTTGTTGAAGATCAATTGCCAATACTCTTCTCACCGGGCAACTTTTGACGGCAACAACGATCTTTTATTTTATAACTAACATAGTATTTACAATGACAAATCAAAGCCATTTGATCTCTAAGTGGGCACCACCAGAAAGAGCATGTGTCCGAGCTCTTTGGTGGGCAAAGGCTGGCTTCCACGGTCGACAGTATCCGTGTCCTCAGGCTGATGGTTCTGGCGAACTGAAAACATTATGAAATGCTTGCCAGGCTGGAAGCTAGTTCAAATGAGACATGCCGTCACCAAGGAGGTTGGCCGTCACCTCCAGTGAATAGCGAGCAGGCGCGCTGGGATGACGGAGGCGAACGTTCGTAGACTGTTGCAAACCTTCATAATAAGTACAAGAGTGTCCCTGGCACCCTATCGCAATCTCAACCGAGTGGAACGGAACAAGCTCGAAATCAGTGTGACAGAAAAGTTTGAAAGTGGCTCCCAGACTTGCCCCGAACACGTCTACCGATAGATTTATGAAGTTAGGGGTATGTAACATACCAGATTGGCTGATTGAGGCTGCAGTTACCGCGCAGCATCATGGCTACTCAGATATAGAAGGGCAGAGCAATATGAAAGAGGTTGGCCTACGGGCCCAAGCATGAGCATGTGCGCTCAAAAGACATACCGGGAGCGACCAGGGACAAATTAGATTCCTCCATTACCCAGAAAGATGAACCCTGCCTTTCACAAAGGCATACATAAATACAGGGCCGAGGCATTACAAGCTAGGTACACCGGTCAACAGGGCATCCTATATACAGACGCTGAGGAATATGAGAGCAAAGCGGCACACACAGCAGCGGCGCTCAGGGAAGACGGAACCCTGATGGCGTGCTGCACAGTCAGTGGTGTCGAGGCTCTAGAGGTCGAGGTAGTGGCCATAGCATTGGCCATCATCCAAAAGGGAGTTGGTTCGTCATCAACGACTCCAAAAATGCTGTGAGAAATTATGAATTGGGAAGGGTGACGGAGACTGCCGTCCGTATAAAACACGGTAGGGGGCGCAGAGATGATCATGCTCTTCTGGGCACCAGCTTACCAGGGGCCTAGAGGGAACGAGGAGGCACATTCGCTCGTCCGAGCTCTCACTTACCGGTCGACCCCCCGGACTCCCAAGTTACCGAAAAAACAAAGTGAAGACAGGGTATACGCGCATACCAGGAAATCACAGCGCACTATAGGTTAAATCGGTTAATATACCCACAAGCGGACAGATCACTCAGTAAGGACGAAGAGGTGCGGCGAAAGTTACAGACGGTGGTTTTTTCGAACCCCGTACTCTACAGCAAGTGGCACCCAGTTGTTTTCCAGTGACAATGCAAATTTTAATGCGATAGCAATTATATGGACACACTCGGCTGATTTTGGCCGTCGCCGTCATGTTGCGGATATATATATATATATATATATATATATATATATATATATATATATATATATATATATATATATATATTGTAGTGATGCTGAAGCGCAGAGACTAGTCTAACAAACATATTTATTAAGGGCGAACCCGTGCCCACAACTCTAAGTGACTGTGATCATAAAAAGTACGAGTCAATCGAACACCAAAGAGGTCCTCCCGCTCTCTTCCTCTTTCTCTTCATCAGAAGTCCCGACGGCGTGGCGCATGCGAGCTGGGTCCGACCAGGTGCGCGTGCCACTATGGTCATTGCGTGGCACGACAACATGGCGCGCATGCGTGTCCTGTATGCACGGCTATAGGCGCGTTATTTGAATGCGGCCAAGATGACGCGGCATTACCCCCCCTCCTCATACGCATTGTCCCGATGCGTCAGACAATAAAAGGATCCCTGGTGTGCCTCACTCGTTTTCGGATGATCTTTCATGTAGGGCTTCAAGCGGACTACGTGTACCACCGCCGTGGGATTGCGGAGTCTTGGGCTCCCGTGTCCAGCGGACTTGACTTCGTAAGTGACGTCGCTTACACGATGGAGTATTTCGTAAAGACCGAAGTATCGGCTGAGAAGCTTTTCAAAGAGTCCACGGCGGCGCACTGGGGTCCATATCCGCACTTTGTCACCGGGCTCATAAAGCGCCTCAGTACGTCGCTGGTTGTACCGACTGGAATCGACGCGCTGTTGGCGGCGTATTCTGTATCTTGCCATCTGTCGTGCTTCCTCGGCTCTTTGCAAGAAATCGTCTAGGTTATAGATGAATGCCTGCTATCGTCATCTAGAGTCAACATGGCATCCAATGGAGTAGTTACTCTTTGGCCGAATACAAGTTCGAATGGCGCAACTCGAGTTGTTTCTTGAACGGCTGTAATATATGCGAAGGTTACGTAGGCAATATTTCATCCCACAGTTTATGTTCAACATCGACATAGATTGAAATCATGTAAGTTAGAGTTCTGTTCAGGCGTTACGTTAATCTATTTGTTTGAAGGTGGTATGCCGTAGTTCTTCTATGATGTGTATGTGTCATTCGCATCAGACATTTCATTAAGTCTGCAGTAAAAGCAGTTCCACGATCCGTAATAACTGCGATGGGCGCACCATGCCTGAGGAATATGTTGTTGACGAAGGACTTGGCAACTTCGAGAGCTGTTGCACTGCACAGAGAATGTCTCAGCGTAACGGGTCAGATAGTCTGTGGCTACAACGATCCACTTCTTGCCTGTGGATGATGTCCGAAAAGGTCCTAAGAGATCCATCCCGATTTGTTGCAATGGGGCATCCGGCGGGTTGATCGGCTGGAGAAGGCCTGCTGGTTTCCCTGATGGAGTTTTGCGCCTTTGACATTCACGACAAATTTTGACGTAGTGCCGCATTGATGCTATGAACTTAGGCCAATAGTATTTCCGACGAATTCTGGCGAATGTACGGCTCACACCCATATGTCCAGATGTCGGTTCGTTGTGACATGCGTGCAGAATTTCTTCTCGCATAGCTGTAGGTACGACCAGTAAAACCTTTTCGCCGTTCGGCTCGAAGTTCCTCTTGTAAAGGACGCTTCCTCGAAGGCAGAACGAAGGGAGACTTCTGGAGAAAATGCGCGGGACTTGAACGTCGAGTCCCTGGAGGCGTTGTATAAGCGATAGCAAAAACGGGTCGCCTCGTTGTTCTTGAGCGATTTCGGATGCGTCGACGATGCCTAGGAACGGAAAGTCTTCGTCCTCTGGCACATTTTTGTCGACTGGTGCGCGTGACAGGCAGTCGGTATCGCTGCGTTTTCTCCCGGATTTGTACACCACAGTATTATCATACTCCTGCAGCCTAAGGCTCCTTCTTGCTAGTCTGCCTGACGGATCCTTGAGATTTGCCAGCCAACACAGGGATGGTGGTCGCTGACTGCTCTGAATGGTCTACCATAGAGGTAAGGTCGAAATTTACTTATTGCCTAGATGACCGCGAGACGCTCTATTTCTGTGGCAGAGTTGTTTGTCTCAGCTTTCGACAGATTGCGGCTGGCATAGGCTAACAACACTTTCTCTTCACCGTTTTGGCACTGGACTAGGATGGCGCCGAGGCCGACATTACTCGCATCGGAATGAACTTCAGTGTCCGCTCTATCATCGAAATGGGCAAGGACTGGATAAGCTTGTAGACGTTTCCTTAACTCGTCAAAGGCTTCCTGCTGTTCGATTTCCCCCATAAACGGCACGCCGTCTCTTGTTAGATTTGGTGAGGTTCGGCAATCTTGGAAACGTTTTCCACAACTCGCCCATAGTACGCGCATAAGCCTAAAAAGCGACGTGCTCATTTTTTGTCTCTGGGTGTCGGGAACCTTGCGATAGCGGCTGTTTTTTCGGGATTCAGAAGAACGCCTTCAGAACTAACGACGTGTCCAAGGAATCGCAGCTCTTCAAAGCCGAAGTGGCATTTTTCTGGTTTAATTGCCAACTCTGGTGAGCGGATTGCTTCCAATACTATGTGCAGTCGCTCTAGATGTTGGCCAAAAGTTGCGGAAAACACGATAACATCATCCAAATACACCAAACATGACTGCCATTTCAATCCCGCGAGGACAGCGTCCATCATTCTCTGGAACGTTGCTTGCGCGGTACACATGCCAAATGGGAGCGCTTTAAATTCGTAGAGACCGTCTGGGGTTACGAATGCCGTCTTTTCACGGTCCCGCTCATCCACCTCTATTTGCAAATATCCGCTCTTGAGATCCAGGGAGGAGAGAAATTTTGCACATCGCAGCTGATCTAGCGTATCCTCGATACGCGGCAGAGGGTGTACATCCCGTTTAGTTACGCTGTTCAGTTTTCGATAGTCGACACAGAATCGAGGTGTGTTGTCTTTCTTCTTAACAAGCACTACGGGAGACGCCCATGGGCAGTTGGAAGGCTGGATGACGTCATCTGAAAGCATCTCCTCGACTTGCTTCTAGAGGATTTCTCTTTCTTTTTGTGATACTCGATACGGGTGCTGGCATATCGGTCTCGTAGCGTCTTCTGTTATAATCCTGTGCTTCGCAATAGGTGTGCGTCGCACCTTCGAGGAAGTGGAAAAACAGTCAGACAATCTCTTTATAAGGGCGTATATCGGTTTCTTTTGAGTTTCTGGGAGGTTATGGTTGACGGTAACTGATGTGTACACCTTGAAGGTCCCTGGTAGAGCGGTTGGCATTGTTGTTAAGCTCCATAGTTCGGTCGCCATGCAGAACTTGTGGAAATAGGTGATAGTCGAACCTTGGGCGATGTGCTAACATTCGTTCCCGAAATTAGTAAGTAGGACATCTGCGCGGCCATTGGTTAAGTGTACAAGGCCCCTAGCAACGCAAATTCCTTTGTTCAGAAACAGCCCTACGTTTCCATCCGCTATTCCTTCGCGTTCGTGAAATGCCTCATCCTCCACAAGCACCATTACACTGCATAGTGGCTGCACAGTGACGTCATCATCAACAACGCGCAGAGCAGTAGGGCGTCGCTCCACCGATTCCTCCGCAGACATAGCTTGTTCCGTCGAGAATGACACACTGGACCTACGCAGGTTAATTATGGCGCCGTTAGCTTGTAGAAAATCCATTCCTTGTATGAGCTCCCTTGAACATTCCGGCAGTACAATGAAGTCGGTAAAGTAAGTAAAGCCTCTTATTTCGAGCCTTGCGGTGCATCTGCCAAGGGGCGTAATAACGTGACCACCTGCTGTCCGTATCTGGGATCCACTCCATTTCGTCACAACCTTTTTTTAGTTTCTTTGCCATTTTGTGACTTATTACCGAATAATCAGCGCCGGTGTCAACTGAAGCGTTCAGCTCGCATCCGTCTATTTTCAACCGCAAATCTGAAGTAATCTTTGCACTGCTACTGTTATCTGCTGGAAACATAGCCTCGTCACCCTGGAACCATGATGGAGGATCTTTGTAACTGTGGTTATCAGTGGCCTCACCTCCACAGGTCGCTTGCTTCAGTTTTCCGGGTGTGGACTTAGAGAACGACGCCAGGCAGTCTGGGAGATGTACGTGGGCTGGGTCATCGGTAGCGCATGGGCGACGGTGATCTTGGCTGATGTTGGCGTGGAGCAAGTGGACTCTGTCGCGTAGACAGGTACTCTTCTATCTCTGTTGGTCGTTCACCGTTTCGAGGGCATGGTGCATACAAGGGAAAGCCCCTTAATCCAGCCTGTCGGTAAGGACAGAACCTATACAGGTGACCTGCTTCTCCGCAATGGAAGCACAAAGGCCTACGCTCGTGGTCACGCCAGACGTCACTTTTCCGGGGCCTTTGCTCCCCATAGCGAGCTGACGGCACTTGTGGTGCTAGGGGCATGTAGGTAGGCGCTGGTTCAGGCGGACGAGTTGCGTTGCGTGCTGCCGGTGGGTAAGGAGTTGCCATCGCAGCTTCTGCATTGCTGTATACCATGGGTTGCCTGAGTACCTCGGAGTACGTTGGGGTGCGTCGAATTGACTGCGGCGCACGTTCCGGCTCCCGTATGACCTGCCTCAATTCGTCCCGCACAACGTCGACGACAGATAGCGCAGCTGTAGTCTGAGGTGTTTGCAACTTACTCAGCTCTTCCCTGATCACTGATCTGATGAGCTCTCGCAGGGCTTCAATGTCGTTTGGCACGCTTCCGGGGAAGACATGTGCAGGTGCACAGTTTATGTCCCGGTTGTACTGCCGAGCCCGCTGCACCAGCGTTCTTTCGATGGCTGTCGCCTCCGAATGGAACTCAGCAACTGTGTGAGGTGGGATGCACGACGAGAACAGCGAATAGCTCTTGCTTCACTCCCCGCATAAGATGGCGTAGCTTCTTATCTTCGCTCATGTTCGTATCCGCACGCTTGAATACACGGGTCATGTCCTCGATGTAGCTTGCCACACTCTCGTTTGTGAGCCGGTTCCTCGTTTGAAGAGCAGCCTCCGCCTTTTCCTTCCGGTCTGTGCTGGCGTAAGTAGACAGCACAGCTCCACGCGATCGACTCGCTGGTGGTCGGGGCTAACCTCTCTTGCGTTCGTGGGACTTCGATTCATACCCCGCACCTCCACCAGTAATGTAGCGATGCTGAAGCACAGCGACTAGTCCAACAAACGTATTTATTAAGGGCGAACCCGTGCCCACAACTCTAAGTGACGGTGGTCGTAAAAACTGCGAGTCAGTCGAACACCAAAGAGGCCCTCCCGCTCTCTTCCTCTTTCTCTTCATCAGAAGTCCCGACGGCGTGGCGCATGCGAGCTGCGTCCGACCAGGTGCGCGTGCCACTATGGTCATTGCTTGGCACAACACAGCGCGCATGCGTGTCCTGTATGCACGGCGATAGGCGCGTTATTTGAATGCGGCCAAGATGACGCGGCAATATATATATATATATATATATATATATAAAGGACACAAAGAAAAATAAAACAGAAGAAAAGAATTCCTAAGCGCCCGACCGGGGATTCAAGCCATCAACCCCTTGCTGCCCTGCCGGCTGCATTGGACAACCCAACCACGCCCCTTGCATACGCTGGCGGAATAACGGCGAGCTAATTATAGGCACAATTTGCCGCTGGTGCGAAGCAAATCTCGGAGGAGCTTCTGCGTGTTTTCTATCACGGAACGCTCCTAATTTTCTTTCAATTTGAAAACTGCCCTTCAGGCGCGCACAACAATGTGACCCTTTTCTGTACCCACTCGTGATGTGGAAGGAAAAGAACCAAAGGACACCGGACACACCAAGAGTTACTGTATGTGGTAGCTTTAGGTAGCAGAGTTGCGCATCTGTCTTCCAAACGCCGCTAGCAACCATGCATTGCGGACAAGCTGACGCTCGAGCCAATTTATGCATTTTTTGACGCCACCGCTGCCGCCAACTGAATTAACACTTGTCATCCATTGTAAACGTGTATCGCAGGTCTTCGACATGCCAGCCATGTTATTCGGCGACGCGGTAGCCATGTCGCCTGCAGAAACGGACTGCGACGTCACCGCATAACACTGTTGCTAGCCAGACCTATGCGCAACTCTGCTACCTAAAGGTAGCATATACAGTAATACTAGGCACACCTTACATCAGACGCCCCAGTATGGCAGGAGACGCAGGGGGTCACTCCACGCGCTGCAGTTCAAAAGAAAAAGAAATATCTATGAGCGTCTGATTCTCTATTGTCGACATTTGCAGACGCAACGCTCCCAGTTTTCTTTCAATTTGAAAACTGCCCTTGGGATGCACACGACAAAGTGGCCTTTTCCTGTACCCGCTCGTGAAGAAGAAGAAGAACAAAACTTTATTTGCGAAGACTTCGTTGCCTCGAAAACAAGGCAACGCTGTGTGGTCGGGCCCCTATTCCAAGGCACCGCTGGCCCTCGCCATCCTTTCGGCCCTCCGGACCAGCCTGAGCTGGTCCCCGAGGGCAGGACCCCAAAACATGGATGCGACATTACACGCAGGGAGGAGAAAAGCTAGAGCAGAATACATAGACAAAACCACGAAGTTCTTGGACACTGCAAGATTCACGGATGCTTCACCATACTGTGCCAACGCAAAGAATATGGTGGCGGTTGTTGTAAACAGAAGAGGTAAAATCACGGCCTGTGCTTCGGTTTCTCGAGCAACCATTATAGAAGCAGAAGAGATAGCCATCGCCTTAGCTATAAGAGAAGGTATGGAGCGCAACGCTCCACTAACAATTATCACAGACTCTCAGGCAGCATGCAGAAATTATCAGAAAGGAAAAGTCGGCGCCAAGGCACACCGGATACTTACCGAAAGCAGCAGAGAACTGGACAGTAGCTATACCCAAACAATAACTTGGGCCCCGGGGCACGAGGGTGTTACTGGGAACCTCTATGCAGATGAGGCGGCTCGAGGTTTCACTAATTACCGAGCTGCCGATAGCAACATCATGGAGGACCCGACACCCATCGAACCTAGTTACAAAGCGGTCCTGTAATATTACAGGGATTTGAGGAGGCTCTACCCAGCACCGCACAAGAACCTTTCAGCCATGGATTCTGCGGCGTTACGTAGGCTCCAAACGGACACATACACAAACATTCATAGATTACATGTGTACTATCCCACAGCATACAAAGACATATGCCCATGGTGTGGGAGCACACCGACGCTCTACCACATCACATGGGAGTGCACGGCTCATACCGAAGAGCAAGAGGTGGATAACACCAGATTGAGGTGGGAGGCATTGCTGTCCCGCTCGTGATGTGGAGAAAAAACAAAGAAAACCCGGCACACCTTGCATCAGACGCCCCCGTGTGACATGAAAACGCAGGGGGTCACTGCACGCGCAGCAGTTTAAAAGAAAAAGAAGTATCTAAGACCATCTTATTCTCCAATGTCGACACTTGCAGCGTGTTGCTGAAGCACAAAGACGTAACAACTGCGACAGTTGTCAGTTCACGCTTGCCTGTGCATTCCTGTGCGTTCTTTTCGGGCGTCCTTCTTCCTGCTTTAGAGGTAACGAGCTGCTTCTAGTTCGCTAACCACGTTCCACGTTAACCACGTTCCAGTAACGAGCTTCTTCTAGTTCTTCGTGTGACATTAAAATTTCTTGCTATCACATTTATTGCTTCGCCCTTGCAGTGATACTGTGACTTTTTTGAGAAGACAGCAAATCTGGTCCACACGTTGTGCATATTTATGTTTGAGTCAGTACAATGGTCCACACTCTCCAGAATACTGGGCGGCCCAGCTCCGTAACCCAGAACCCAACGGCCAGCAGGACATCATCAGTCAAGCCCTTGTTGCTCCCGTGACTCGATGGATTCCAGCCGATGGCTAGGGCCGACGGCCAACGCCTGATGTGGTTGACAGATTCTTTAATACTTTTTTTCCTCTCTCTCTCTCCCAAGCTGCATGGGAATCGAACACTGGGCTGATGTGAATATGATCGGCTTATTTACACATTTCGGTTCATAGGCTCCCAATGGTGTACGCGGAGTCAACGCTTCGCGGCTACTCCAGCTTCCCACTCCCAGCAGGAGCACCGAGAAACCTTCACAGATCGCTATACACAATGCATTGGACGAGTTCATCGAGGCCCACCGAAGGACATGAAAGGTCAGATTGATCCCAATGACTGCCGGCAGAGCAATAGTCAAGGCTTTGGGGAAAACGCTGCACCCTTCGTGTCAGAAGTCGGGAAGATACGGAACCATAAAACCTGCACCAAAAGCATACATCGTTCCTACCATGAAAAAATTCGGCATATCCCACGTACCGTGGGAGTCGATGTTATGCGAAGCATGCGGCGGGTAGGTGACTGTGGCGTAACTTTTTTTACTTAGCGACACGTTACAAAATGACGCCAGAGATTTGCATATATTTTATACCCATATATATATATATATATATATATATATATATATATATATATATATATATATATATATATATATATATATATATATATGTTGAAGAGCCGCATATGTGTTATATAACGAGTTGTTTACGGTTGGCTAACGCTGCCAATGGCAACGTGGCTATTACGAGCACCAGCAGCGTTAAGCTGATATGTAATGATTATACGTGTCTCGAGAACGCACGCACGTTTCACGAACCCGTGTGCATGTGTGCAAAAAGTTCTTGACAGTTCTTGAACAAGGGCATCATCAACGTGATCAGTGAGCACCAGCATCTGGTCATGACTTGTTATAGGATCCGGTCGTGATCGTGGTGACGAGGGGTCCATGTGTAGCGAAGTATGTGGTATAGTAGAGCTGCTTGAATTCGTGGATGCCTCGGTCATTTCGTCGACAAATTGTCTGTCGACAGAGCCCGCGACATGCCGGAACCTGAAGCCACCCTTCGCGTTGATGAGGTTTAGGCCGTCGAGGCTGGTAGGCCTGGATTGTGCTACGTATACCAACATCAGTGGATCGTGTTTGTCGTATTCGTAGACTACCTCGGGCGTTTGTGGCCTACGTAGCCTAGTCTACAAAGCGGCTGTCAATCAATCTGGCATCGTCCTCGATCAGCATGAGTCCATCGCCCAGCCTCGTAAGAAATGAAGAGGACACTGCGTCGTTCTGGTGGACGAAGTGCACTTTACGGTGCGGTGATGTGGATATCATATGTAACTTTCGTTATTGTATTCCACCGGGGTCAAGCAATGCTTCAACATAGCTTGCTGAATCATAGGAATACAAACATAATGTTTATTAGACTGCTATAAAAGCGGAGCCAACACTGGAACTACAGAGGTTAATCTGATATGACGGCTGTATCGTAGGAGTACACATCGTAGAAGTGTGATATAGTGTTTATTGCTTTCTTGTAAAGTTAGATAGCAACCACCACAACCACAATTGACGTTGCACCGATATTACGCCTGCGTAGGCTGTTATGCCAAACCAGTTTATATACCTAGCGTGGCTCAGTGGTAGAATACCTGATTGCCACGCAGAATGCTTGGGTTCGATTCCTGCTGGAATCCTAATTTTCATTCTTTCCATTCTTTGCGTCAACGCTGCCGATGTTGATTTTCCTTAACGCTCTAGCATTTAGGTTACCAATGTCTGTTCTCGCCGTTCCTGGGTAGATATAAACTGTCAATCACCTGTGGCGCATACCCGTGCACCGCGGCCCATGGTAAACGGGTATGTGCCACACGTGTCTAGTGGAAAGGGTTTGACGACGTACGCGACAGGATTTTACCGTTATTCATGTTATGGCTCGGCAGTCATATTCGTCAAATTCTCTTACCCTCCCATGAAAATTTTGGTCTACACCAAGTTAAGGAGGCGATCATGAGAGCACCCAGACGTAGGCGGATAGATATATACATAGATACGTAGATAGAAACGCTCAAAGTGCCAGAGGTTCGCTAAGAAATGCTTCGCATTTAAAAACGAGAATCGCTAGGAAATGGCTAAGGGAAATAACAGGGAAGGAAGTATGTGGCTGATGCTGACCCGGTGGCAAATACCTTTAATATCAACGCCTTTTTGATGGCCATTTCCACAGAAACCGGAAAACATATATCTACAGCTACACTCAAAGTCAAACACACCGACGCTGTGGATGAAGCGGCTATAGCTCTAACATTAGCCAACCCAAAAAGTGAATCCGTTCTAGCTGCCCACTCTGGCAACCCCGGGAACGCACCTACTTAGATTATGTTGCGACGATCTATCGGCTGAGCCGTGAGCAATGCCTGGAACAAGAACGCACAGAGTAATTTCTCATGCGCTACCCGTAAATTGCCCCGCACTTCTAGTGCATCGAGATAAAATCTTTCGTTTCTCTGCATATCTGAAACATTGCTTTCATATGCAGATGACAATTTGCCTGACCTTTCATCCTTCCGATTATGCTTCCGATTACTGCTACTGTCCTCAACAAATCTACAGCGGTATCGCTGTGCCTGATTCTCCAGATCTACCCTATATACGCCGACATGACCAAATATTGCCACGCCCGCTTCTTCTTTTGTTTTGATGTATTCGCGATTGACCAGCAAGGACGGTTATCAACGCTCGAAGCGGACCGCTGCGTAGTGTTCGAGAAGCTTCGCGATTGCAGTAGATCGTTTTGTTAAGATTGCGTGCAGGACGCGTATAGTCTAGATTATTCCAGTGCTTGCGCGACAACCAGCGATAAGACTGGAAAGTTCGATGCATGATGTATATAAGACGGCGCATCCCAGCCATGAGCAGTTTTTCGACGGTCGACGCCCAGTTCGCCGCTATCAGTGTACAGTGTGTATTGCTGTAGTTTGACTTTTCATTTCCCGGCCACAAGTTCGGCCAAATAAACAGTTTCATCTTAAACACGCCGGCTGCTGTCTTCATCAACGTCACGACCACGTGACGTGTGGTGGAGGTGCTGTTCGCTCATGCTCCGGACGCCCCCGTAAAGCCGTGAACCAAGCCCGAGTCTCAAAGAAGACGTCGACGCCAAGGCCGGGCAGCGAGCAAGCCGCAGGGAACAAGGTCTACCACCAGAGCATGGGCCTCTAACTGAAAAGACCCGGCAAAGAAAGACCCAAACCTCGACCACAGAGACGATGACAGACGCTGTGCCGCCCGCACTGATCGTTCTCCGGACGCCTAAGGAGCCGCCAACCTTTCGCGGATTGTCGTTCGAAGAACCGGAAAGCTGGCTCGAAGCCTAAGACCGAGTCGCCGTTTTTAATGCCTGGACCAGCGAAGACAAGCTACTGCATGTCTATTTCGCTTTGAAAGACGCCGCTCGGACCTGGTTCGAGAACCAAGAGCGAAACCTGACAACGTGGGACATTTTTCGTGACAGGTTCCTCAACACATTCACGTGCGTCGTCCGCAACGAGAGGGCAGAGCCTCTGCTCGAGACCCGCGTGCAGATGCCGAACGAAAACGTGGCGCTCTTCACGGAAGAGATGACGAGGCTGTTCCGCCACGCAGACCCTACCATGCCCGAAGAGAAAAAAGTTCGCCGTCTCATGCGAGGAGTCAAACATGAGCTCTCCGCTGGGATAACGCGGAACCCACCCAAGACCGTCCAAGAATTCCTTTCGGAGGCGACAACCATCGAAAAGCCGCTCGATATGCGCACTCGGTAGTACAATCGCCGCGCATTCCAAGACAGCGCAGCTGTTCATGCCCTCGGCTACGACGACTTGCGCGAAACGATCCGAGCCATCGTGCGAGAGGAGCTGCGAAATCTCGCACCTTTTGCACAGCCGGAAGTGACGTCGATTGCGGACGTTGTACGTGAGGAAATCCAACAGTCACTGGGTGTTCCTCAGCCGGCACCGCCGCAGCTGCAAGCAATGAGCTATGCTGCTCATAGCTCATTGGTGCTAGTGAAGAAGAAGGATTATCGTCGCCTGAGCTAAGTCACGAAGAAGGACGTGTATCCTCTTCCCCGGATAGACGACACCCTGGATCGATTACACAACGCAAAGTACTTTTCGTCGATGGACTTCAAGACCGGTTACTGGCAAATAGAAGTCGACGAGAGAGACCGAGAAAAGACTGCCTTTATAACACCAGACGGCCTGTTCGAGTTCAAGGTCATGCCCTTTGGTCTTTGCTCGGCACCTGCGACTTTTCAACGGGTTATGAATGCATTACTGGTCGGCTTGAAGTGGCAGACATGCCTCGTGTACTTGTACGACGTCGTTGTGTTTTCCTCAAACTTCGACGAACACCTTCGGTGCCTTGAAGTTCTACTTCAAGCAATCAAGACCTTCGGACTCACCTTGAAGCCTGAAAAGTGCCGCTTCGCGTACGAGGAGCTCTTGTTCTTGGCTCACGTGATCAGCAAGGATGGCATTCGCCCGGACCCGCGGAAAACAGCTGCCATCGCTGCCTTCCCGCCGCCCACCGACAAGAAGGCCGTACGCCGTTTTCTCGGCTTGTGCGCCTATTACAGACGTTTCGTCAAGGAATTTTCACGGATCGCCGAGCCACTGACGCAAGTCACGAAGGCAACGTCGAATTCAGATGGGAAACGTCGCAAGTGCAAGCATTTCAAGAATTGAAACGACGCCTGCAGACGCCTATGATACTTGCGCATTTCGACAAATACGCCGATACGGAAATCCACACCGACGCAAGCAGCGTAGGACTCGGCGCCGTCCTTGTGCAGAAGACCGACGGATTGGAAAGGGTCATCAGTTATGCTAGCCCGTCGCTATCAAAGGCAGACATCAACAACTCCACAACAGAAAAGGAGTGCCTGGCCATCATCTGGGCTACATCGAAGTTTCACCCTTACCTCCACGGCCGGCCTTTCAAAGTTGTGAGCGACCACCACGGCTTGTGTTGGCTAGCTAACTTGAAGGGCCCTTCAGGTCGCCTCGCACGGCGGAGCGTACGACTTCAAGAATTCGACATAACCGTCGTTTACAAGTCCGGAAGAAAACACTCCGACGCTGACTGCTCGTCCCACGCCCCCGTCGACCCACCGCCGCAGGACGACCAGGAGGATGACTGCTTCTTGGGAACCATAAGTGCCGACGACTTCGCCGAACGACAGCGAGCGGACCCAGAACTCAGGGGCCTTGTGGAATACCTCGAGGGCAGGACCAACGTTGTTCTCAAGGTATTCACGCGAGGACTGACGTCGCTTTTCTTGCGCAACGGTGTTTTCCTCAGGAAGAACTTCTCGCCGCTTCGAGCCGATTGCCTTCTCGTAGTGCCCTCGACATTGCGACCAGAGGTCCTCCAGGCTCTGCATGACGACCCGACGTCTGGACACCTGGGTGTTTCTCGCACGCTCGCAAGAGTACATGAAAAGTACTACTGGCCGCGCCTTGCCGCCGACGTAACTCGCTACGTCAAGACCTGCCGGGGCTGTCAGCGACGCAAGACACCGCCGACTAGGCCAGCCGGGCTTCTGCAGCCTATCCAGCCACCACGACGGCCGTTCCAGCAAATTGGGATGGACTTACTGGGGCCGTTCCCGACGTCCACTACCGGAAACAAATGGATAGTCGTAGCTACCGACTACATCACCCCCTACGCCGAGACAAGGGCCCTATCAAGACGCAGCGCCGCCGAGGTAGCGAAGTTCTTCGTTGAGAACATCGTCCTTGCGTCATGGCGCCCCAGAGGTCCTCATCGCCGACAGAGGTACGGCGTTTACTGCAGAACTCAGGCAATACTGAGATACAGCGAAACAAGCCACAGCCGGACCACAGCGTACCACCCACAGACCAATGGCCTCACCGAGCGGCTAAACAATACCATCGCCGACATGCTGTCCATGTATGTCGACGTCGAACACAAGACGTGGGATGCCATCCTTCCGTATGTGACCTTCGCATACAACACGGCCATGCAAGAAACGATGCAAATGACGCCGTACAATCTGGTCTACGGAAGGAGCCCGGCAACGACGCTCGACGCAATACTACCAACCGCCGCCGACGAAGACGATCTCGACGTTGCCGCCTATTTGCAACGCGCCGAAAAAGCTCGACAGCTCGCCCGCCTGCGCAGCAAGAACCAGCAGAGGGTCGACAGCCGTCACTATAATCTTCGTCGACGCCACATGGAGTACCAACCCGGCGACCGTGTGTGGGTCTGGACGCCGATACGCCGACGTGGGCTGAGTGAAAAACTTCGGCGATACTTCGGACCATACTAGGTGCTTCGACGTCTCGGCGCTCTTGACTATGAGGTCGTCCCGGACGGCATTACGAACTCCCAGTGACGCCGCGCACGACCTGAAGTCGTCCATGTCGTGCGCCTTAAGCCTTTTTTTGCGCGTTAGCGAACCTGGTAACTCTACATTTCACTTTGTTATTGTAATTTATTTGTGTATGCACTTTTTTCCCCTTCGATGTTCTGTTGCAAGCATCGGGACGATGCTTTTTCAGAGGGGGGCAATGCCACGCCCGCTTCTTCTTTTATTTTGACGTACTCGGGTTTGACCAGCAAGGACGGTCATCAAGCTCGAAGCTGACCGCGGCGCAGTGTCCGAGAAGCTTCGCGATTGTAGTAGATCGTTTTGTTAAGATTGCGCGCAGGACGCGTATAGTCTAGATTATTCCAGTGCTTGAGCGACAACCAGTGATAAGACTGGAAAGTTCGATGCATGATGTATAAAAGACGGGGCATCCCAGCCATGAGCAGTTTTTCGACGGTCGACGCCCAGTTCGCCGCTATCAGTGTACAGCGTGTATTGCTGTAGTTTGACATTTCATTTCCCGGCCACAAGTTCGGCCAAATAAACAGTTTCATCTTCAACACGCCGGCTGATGTCTTCATCAACGTCACGACCACGCGACAATATGTTCGGTGCCGAATTGTGAAGCTGTGCCGATGAAACTAGGAGATGACAACCAAACCACTGTGGATTGCTTTTATCGCTCGTCTTCGTCTTCAATGTCTGTTCTTGGAATGAATTAAACATCGTGCTTGGTAAATGATATTCAGAAAAACAAATATTGGTAAAGCTTGCCCTAAGCCGCGCAAGGCTTCATACAGCGAAACTGGAGGATTCTGAAGACTAATCTGGTTGCTTCCACGTTGTTTCTAGGCCTTTTCTAGGCGACGCAGGTTGTTTCTAGGTTGCTCCTCGGTCGTCGCTAGGCTTTAGGCAGATGATGTCGGTTGTTTCTACGTTGATTGTCAGCGCAGAAATGTTCGAGTTACACGACAGACAGTCACAGCACGACACGGATGTCCAAACTGCAGAGACAGAACCTCGCGCTCGAACCAAGAGTTCGCACCTCTCAACATCTATGGGGACGTCATCGTTGGTGTACACCTTCCATTGCTTCGGAGTCTTCTCGCAGCCAGCGTTGCCGTTCCCATTCCCTAGTATTCTGATTCTCTCGTTGTACTTACTTGGGGTCTCCGCCACACCGCCGTCTCTTCGAAGCCATTTGTTGGGATAAATGTTGCCTTCTTCCTTTGCAATGCACTAGTGGAAAGTAGAGGGATTTACTCAGTTTCTGTAGCACATACCCGTTTACGATGATGAAGTGGTGAGTAGTGGGATTTAGCCTAATTCTGTGGCGCATACCTCTTTATGATGATAATAGTTATTTGGTTCGCCGGACAAGGAACAACTTGTCTAACAGCTTCGCTGTTAAAATGTCCTGATTCTTGATGAAATTAACACAAATTGAGTGCATGATTGCAGTTTTGCTACTACTGCTTACAGAAGCTGTCTTCACGAATTTTGTTTCGTATCGTTGGTTTCTCTCCGAACCAGTTAGGGGAGAGTCAGGAGGATTGGGACACTTTTTACAATTATATTTTAGTTTTGTAGAACTTCAATGTGGAACGGTGTTTCATTGATTATAATACAGGTCTAAACAAGCCGCAAGACCTCTGAGACGCAATGGTTCCTATGGCTCCTCGTTGAGCTGTAAAAAAATAGTGCGTGATGGCTAAAATCTGTCCCATTCCACCTGCCTCTGTGGGTGGAGTGGGACATCACATGGGAGGAGTGGGACGTATGTAACAGAATGGTTCAAGTGTCTTCAGTGACCATTACAAGTGAATAGTTCAACATCTAACAATAAAAGGCGTTGCACAAACTTCGCTGCACCGATACTTTTTGACATTGGCACCTATCATCACAATGTCAGTAATTGGTAAAGTGTCCATATTTTTCTTAGGACAGCAGAACTGAGAGCTCTTTTCTTTGTTCCGCAGGAACTGCGCACTGACGCTGACATGTTCATACTGCTATTCACTCTAGCCACGAAATGAATGCCAAATTTTTTTTACTAAAATTGACAAGAAAGACATTGCCTTTTGTCACTTGAATATATTCATTGGGCCAACTGATTTCACAAATGTCATGCCAGTCGTTATCAAAATCTGACATGTCGTCAGAATTGTCAAAGACAACGGCAGGTGTGTCTTCTTCAGTTGAAGAACAGCAATCCTTCAGCAAACACCATTCCTTTTTTCGATGGCCTGTGGCAGCATTCTTGACTGTGCTGCACTACTTCTTTGATACTGTCTTGCTAAACTCTGAATTCTTGTTCAGCTGTATGCTTCCCCAGCTGTCAATTTCCCTAGCCAATTTACATGCCATTACTTTGTTTTTGCTTTTCTTTTTGCGCTTTGTAACGCGGCGTCGAAGTAGGATAGAGAGGAACGGGTCAGTGTCCCGTTCCTCCCACAATTCAACTGTCCCATTCCTCCCAAAGTACGTTTCCAAAGGAAAGAATGTTCAGCGGCTAAAATTCAGTCGTTATGCTTATACTTTTTCTTTGAAAAAGTACAGCGCTGATGCGTCTTTTCGGAGAAAGATTGATAGCAGCGTCCACAAACCGGTTCAAATCTGAGAGCGTTACAATTGAGGTAGCAGAAATTTACTTTGAACACATGAAAAGGGCGACTTCCACTTACAGAAAGCTCCATTGGCCGAAGACGCCAGCCATTACATCCATGCATTCGGTCTGTTAGCACCATTTTATGAGTCGTTGGCTAACGTCTTTGAAGTAACTCTCCCCTATACTTTAGGGTCATCCGCCTCAATAATATAACACATATTTTCCAATCATATGTCTCCACCTGTCTACGGTGTATTTCGCCAACTCGTTGTCGTCGAAGCAAAAGAGGACAATTAAAACAGTGGAAGTTGGGGGTATTCCACAAAGAATTCTACTGGTAAGCGAGTGGTGTTAGCGCTGCACAACGGACACGCGACGATTTGAGGACAGAAGTTAGAAAGAAAGCATTTTTATGCTTAGGATTTAATGACCGCGCTAACTGGAAATTCTAAACAATGGGCGCTGTAAACACTTGAACCTCATTTCGGATGTGAACACTGTGTGAATTTGCGTATCGCTGGATAGATAGCATTTCATGAAACATCGTATTCGCTGGAGTAGACGTCAGACATACCGCGGGTCCTTTTCATTCATTCGTGTAAATTTATCATGCTCAGTAGTGGCATCACTGGGCGTAATTGTCGGGCTGCCTCCACGTGATTTTTGCCACAATATTGACTTTTGTTTCAGCGTTGCGCATTTAACGCACTTGCCATGGCGCATATTTGCTTTCATATTCGTAGCATTGTCACTGCCTAATAATAAAGAGCATGACTAACATTGAATAAATGCAGGTTGTAATGCATGCGCCACTGAAATATTTTTACTGGGCCACAGTTTTTCAATCCGCGTATTTTACCTGTGCCAATAATGGAACTCGCTGTTGAAAAAGCACATTTCGATACCGCGGAGGTATTAAGGCGTATACAGCAGAAATTGCTCTTGTGAAAAGTGAATAATTTTGTAAGGAAATCCAGAAAAGAGAAAACGATGTGTATACATAGAAAGAAATGTATACATAGAAAGAATTACTGCAAATAACAGGTGTGGACTACCCAGCAAAATAAGAGTACAAAATCGGAATCTCGTAATACATTCAGCACAAAGGAGACCTTGGAACGGAAGAGTATAATGTGCAACGCTGATTCTTCAAGGGCAAGTTGGTACATTGAGTTGTTAGTCAGCGCTGTGTGTGTTTTTTTTTTGTTTTCTGTCCTGTCTCGGCGCGCTGTTTCACGCTCAGTTAAGAATCACATCTTCTTAAAACGATTGTGTCACATGAGACATCTTAATCCAGAGAAATTATTGAATGATGCGCATAATGGTAAAGTTTTTATCGCGCTGGGGAATTTTTGTTTTCCTCAACAGAATTCTTTGCAGCTATCTTTCGTTGTAGGTGAGGCGATACTTGTTCTCTTATGCAGTGCTTACTCAGTATAATAGGCGGTAACTGTCTCTCAAGCACTTTGGATCCATGAAATCTATCGAGAGTTTAGATACGCAAAGTTTGTAGACGTGTCAAATCAAACTATGACAGAAAAAAGCATAGCAGAGTACACACACTGAACTCGCTGATACGCCGTTGTTCGCCGGTGAGATGTGCCACTAAGTCTTAAAACTGTCTCTAATAGCTCGGCTGTGAATGCAGTTCCCCTGTCAGTTATTAACACTGATGGAGGGCCATGCCTCAGAACCACCTTCTCTACAAAAAATCGAGCTGCTTCACTTGCAGTGCCCCTCTCCAGAGCCTTGGTTTCGGCGTAGCGAGTAAGGTAGTCTGGCTACTATAATCCATCTATGCCCAGCCGACGAGGTTGGAAACGGGCCTAGGAGATCCATTCCGACTTGAGCGAATGGAGTACCAGGGACGTCAATAGGATGGAGCAGGCCTGCTGGTTTGACGGGCGGTACTTTCCTGCGCTGGAAATCAAGGCAAGTGCGAACGTACTGTTGAACGGTCGCCGTCAATATTGGGCAGTAGTACTTCTGCCTCACTCTGCACAGCGTTCGCGTATAACCCAAGTGGCCGGATGTTGGTTCATCATGGCATGCCTGTAATACTTCGCTCCTTAGAGATGTTGGAACGACGAGTAAGTAGTCGTTTCCGTTCGGCGTAACGTTCACTTTATACAGGACGTCGTTGCGCAAGCAAAATGATGATAGTCCTCTCGCAAACAGTTTCTCCACAGCTGAAGTGCGACCCTCCAAAAAACGAATTATCGGATCCAGTTCCGGATCGTCTCGCTGCAGCTGTGCTACTGTAGTCGTGTTTGCAACTCCGACAAAGGCTGCATCGTCATCTTCTGGATTCGCATGTTCGTATGGAGCACGAGAAAGGCAATCGGCATCTGAATGTCGCTTCCCCGATCTGTAGACAATAGCCATGTCGAATTCTTGAAGCTTAAGGCTCCAGCGCGCTAATCGTCCTGATGGGTCTTTTAAATTCGTCAGCCAACAAAGGGAGTGATGGTCACTGACAACATTAAAAGGACGGCCGTACAAATATGGGCGGAACTTTACAACCGCCCACACCACCGCAAGACACCCTTTTTCTGTGGTGGAATAATTCTCTTCCGTGCGGGAAAGGGTTCTGCTCGCGTAAGCTATTACTCGTTCAGCGCCATCTTGCTGCTGCACGAGTACAGCTCCTAAGCCGACGTTGCTGGCGTCGGTGTGAACTATTGTCGGGGCGTCTTCGTCAAAGTGTCCGATGACCGGTGGCTTTTGGAGGCGTTGCCGCAGCTCGTTGAACGCTTTTTGCTGCTCGTCATCCCATATGAATGCGACGTCTTCTCTAGTGAGGCGTGTTAGTGGCGAGGCAATGCGTGAGAAGTTCTCAATGAAACGTCGATAGTAGGCGCACAGTCCTAAAATCGTCTGACTGCCTTTTCGTCAGTTGGTGCTGGAAAATTTGCAACGGCAGCTATTTTTTCGGGGTCAGGCCGGACACCTTCACTGCTGACAAGATGCCCCAGGAACAGAAGCTCCTCGAAGCCAAAGTGGCATTTTTCCGGCTTAAGCGTTAGTCCAGCAGAACGTATAGATTGAAATACAGCGTGCAGTCGCTTTATGTGTTCTTCAAATGCCGCAGAGAATACGATGACATCGTCCAAATACACTAATCACGTCTGCCACTTGAGGCCTGATAGCACGGTGTCCATTAGACGCTGAAATGTTGCCGGTGCTGAGCACAAGCAGAATGGAACTACTTTGAATTCATAAAGACCATCAGGTGTCACGAATGCTGCTTTTTCCCGGTCCCTTTCGTGGACTTCTATCTGCCAATGTCCGCTACGTAAATCCATCGACGAAAAGTAACGTGTATGCCGTAGTCGGTCGAGTGAATCGTCAAAACGTGGTAGCGGGTACACGTCTTTTTTGTGACATGATTGAGCTTACGGTAATCCACGCAGAATCTTAAGGTGCCGTCTTTTTCTTCACTAATACTACCGGCGATGCCAGAGGGCTCTTCGACGGTTGAATAACATCATCTTGAGGAGGAGGATACAACGTTTATTAATGAGAATAAGAATGAAAAATAAATAAAAATAAAAGCACGTCACATGGGAATGTCAGAGCAAACCTATGGATGCACAGTCGCCTCTGATACTCACGATGCTGGGGGAGCCTTGGGAGGCCGTCCTCGCCCGAACTGACCTGAAGACCCAAAGGGGTCTCCTGGATCAAGCCGGGCGAGCAGCGGCGGCCACTGGTATCATCTTGAAGCATCTGTCGCACCTGACTTTCAATAGCTTCTCGTTCCCGTGGAGCTACCCGGTACGGGTTTCGCCGTATGGCTCTGGTCGCGTCGTCCGTTATAATTCGATGTTTCGTCAACGGCGCTTGATGAACTCTAGAAGTCGAAGAGAAACAGTCCTGAAACTGGTTAATTAGCTCGAGGAGGCTTTGCTTCTGCGCAGGCAGCAAACTTGGGCCCACAGCAACGGATAGAGGTCCGGGCGGCGGGTCAGTTGAATCACCTTGCTGAACAGCCAAGCAGTCTGTCACCTCAGCGAGCTCTTCCACGTGCGCGACTGCCATACCTCTCGTAAGATGTCGGCGCTCGGAGCTGAAATTTGTAACAAGGACTTGCGTGTGTCCGCAGTTTATGTTCACGACGCCTCTTGCAATAGACAATCCATGACTGAATAGCAGCGTCGGAATTTGCTCGGCAATATTGGCAGAGTGGCTTGGCATGTCACATGTCACAGCCACAAGTGCGCTTGACCGCGCTGGGATGGTGACGTCATCGACGAAGACACGCAGAGGTGTACGTCGTTGATCTGTACAGGGCGAATCCAAAATCTGACCAGGGGCCATCCAAAACGTAACCGATCTGTCAGGATGTTTATAACGGCGCCGTATTCACGCAGGAAATCCATTCCCAAGATCAGATCTTTGCAGCATTCCGGTAAAAAT